>NW_007729328.1:127605-149627 GCF_000696425.1 Galeopterus variegatus
GTTATTTGGGTCTTTTCTCTTTCTTTCTTTTTTTTTTTTTTTTTTTTTTTTTTTTTTTTTTTGTCTTTTTTCCGTGTCCGGCAACGGATCGCAACCCTCAGTGTTGCCTCCGTACCGGACCGGGGACCGGCAACGGGATCGCAAGCCTCGGTGTTGCTCCCGCGCCTCGCTCAGCCAGTGAGCGGGAACCGGTCTGTATATGGGATCCGAATCCTCGGACGGGAGCGCCACCGCGCTTCGCAAGCGGCGCACCATCCAGTGCGCCACCGGGCCGGCCTCTCTTTCTTTTTTTTTTGATAAGCAACTAATGGTTTGTCCATTTGGTTTATCTTCTCAAAAAGCCAACTTTTTGTTTCATTGATCTTTTGTATCATTTTTTGGGTCTCTATTTCATTTAGTTCTGCTCTGATCTTAATTATTTCTTTCCATCTACTGCTTTTAGGATTGGATTGTTCTAGTCTTTCTAGTTCTTTGAGGTGTAGCATTAGGTTGTTTATTTGAAATCTTTCTATTCTTCGACGTAAGTGTTTACTGCAATTAACTTCCCTTTTAGTACTGCTTTTGCAGTATCCCACAGGTTTTGGTATGATGTGTCTTTATTTTTGTTAGTTTCAAGACGTTTTGTGATTTCCTGTTTAATATCTTCTTGGACCCGTAGGTCATTCAGAAGCCTGTTATTTAATTTCCATGGATTTGTATAGTTTCCAGAGTTTCACTTGTTATTGATTTCCAGTTTTAATCTGTTGTGGTCTGAAAAGATACTTGAAATGATTTCAGTTTTTAAAAAATTGCTGAGACTTGATTTGTGACCAAACTAACATGTGGTTTATCCTGGAGAATGTTCCACGTGCTGATGAGAAGAATGTATATTCTGTAGCTGCTGGATGAAATGTTCTGTACGTATTGGCCAGGTCCTATTGGTCTAATGTATAGTTTAAATCCTGTGTTTCTCTTTGAACTTTGGACTTTTGAGTTGGAACAAGTTAAAACTTTGGGGATATCCATATGGGAAATGTTTGGAAAATCTTTGCAAATGAAAAATAGCAACTCACGGTGACTGTCTGTAGCACCTTGTATAGAGGTGAAGTAGCACACGTTGATTGGTTGATGTGTATATTTTAGAAATTGATTTTGGAACATGAAGGATGACATCTTTCCTCTGTTATCCTCAGGGTCCTCACTCACTCCTCATAATTAGATGTTATTTTTACTTGGTCATATATGAGATAACCCCTACATTTTAGACTTCTTAAGGGTAATTATCAAATTACCCTAAAACTTCTAATACAATTGGTAGATTACTATAAACTCAAGGGAATTCAATGCATTTTTGAGATCAGTGACAATGGTTTTATGGACTTGGGACAGAAAGGCTCTAAACGCACAGTAAATGAATGTTTATAACACCTGACATTTTCACGTTAGTGAGTTGGGTAGCCTAAGGACTCCTTTTTCAGCTTTTTTTGTCTCAATTCATTTATCCTTTTACAAGTCATGTTTTTTGCAGCCCTTTTATTTATTTTTGTTTCTTCTGGATGTTCTCCATATGTCTTTTGAACATTCTGCCCCCAAATTTCTTGGTATCCCATTGATAATAGTATGAATTCAATCAGAACCCAAGAGAGACATTTACCTTGCTGAAGGGGGGGGGAGGGATCAGTTTCTTGGAATGCAGTTGGCTCCTAAGTAAAATACTGCATCATTTCCCCAAGAGGGTGAAGGTAAATAAATCACATAAAACCTTTAAATGGATAGCTCAGCTTGCCATTAAGCAGGCCAGCATGTGAAGTGGGGAATAAGAGTACCTGCAGCGCTAAGCCTTGAGATGTGTCACTGATTTGAGCTTAACGGAGTGGAGAGAGGCTGTTTATCCTCACAATGAAGTAGGTGGCACAGTGAATGCAGGACTGTTTAGAGCTCTTGAGCAGTTTATGAGTTTTTCTACACCAGGAGGTAAGGCAGGTGCTTAAAATTACTGAGGTATAGCCCAACCGATTACAGAACCTTAAAGTGAGAAGTACTGATCAGTTGCATTTAGAAGAAGAGCTGACAATTGAACTGTCAGGTTAAGCACACGACAGACCGAAACTTGGTGCTGCATCAGTCAAAAATATAGTATTTATGCCAACCAAATTTGAAATAACATTGTCACCCCTAAAATATCAGAACATATATCTCAACACAGAGGACAGATCTAAAAGGATCTCTTTAGACAGCTAATGAGTATTTAAAAAAATATAGTAGGAACATGGAGTATGATTAGCAGTGATTTGAGCATAAGTTGCAATTTAGAAAGAAGAGGAAACAGTTTTGGGTGCTCATGTATGTGAAATATTAAAGAGAAACAACAGTTGTATATATGAGGAGGGCTAGTGATGTTTTCTTAAAATGTAACAAGTAGCTGGTCCTCCTTTCCAAGCTACTTACTGTGACATTTTATCCAGAATTTGGAGGGGTCCTTTCTAATCTGACTTTCCGTGAAGGGCATGTTGACAAACCTCTAAATGCATGCTCGATTTTTTTCTTTTGGCCTTCTAGAGCTGCCAGACTTGATTTTCATGTTTCTGATTTGCACATTTTGTGACTACGTTGAGAACCTCCTTGAATTACAATGGCAAAGACATTCAAATCATGAACAAAAGTCATTTGACTATGCAGGGCAGGTCTTCCACGGATTATTTATAATAGCTTAAATTTCAGAGCAAGTGTTGCAGGCTTAAGGAGATTTATACAACACTTGACCTCTGGAGAGCTCTCATTTTATGAGGTCTCAAGGTCCATGAGATGCCCAAAGAGAGTACAATGTTCATAGTTATAGGAAAAGATGTTCATGACTAAGCCTGGGGTAGGTTTACATTTAGGATCCATCCCAGAGATAAATTTTAGAAAGGACTCTTCCCATCCTTATTTTCTCCTCACCCAAGAAGGACCCTTGAATCCCGATACATCCTTCAGGTAGGACTTGCTCCACCAGGAAATTGAGTATGGCTGTGAATTTTGCTGGCTAGAACCTTATGGTTGTTGGGGGCAGATGGCCAAACTGTTAGATGTTGGGGCTGAAAGGAGGATCGGAGACAGACAAACACATCCTGAAAAAGTGCACGGGAAGCAAGCAGTCACTTTGCTTCATGGTGTTTAAGATTACTGTCTAAAGCTTGGAATTACATTTGTGGGTTTGCATTAGCTCAGAGAATTATTGTCACCTTGCAATTGAATAGTTTTTTTATAGATTCCCTTAATGCCTCTCTTAGTAGATACTCTAGCAATGGAAATCTTATTTGAAAAATAATCTCAATGTAATCTAGGGCTTAATGTACATTGGAATTATCTATTGATTTCACTGTACACTGATCATATTTTCCCTACCTTCTACAATAAAACTAAAAGCAATTGTTTAGTTAAAAGCTCTCTCCCTACATGATAGGTATACATGCTTTTTAAAGACTCCTAGTTTTTGCATCTATAAAATCAGAAATTTTCATCATTTCTTCAGTTTCCCTGGCTGCAGATAATCCATCTCTGTGTGTATTGCTTGAAGGCTTTTAGGCCTGGTATCCAATTTGGGGTTGACAAGGAATGGTGACCTTGGCAACCACGGCAGGACAGGCATCTGCATACTGTAATAAACAGGACCTATTTCATTTTTATTCCAGAGGCTACATTTACATTTCAGTGACTACAGTTATTTATCTTAAAAATGAAGGTATTCCCATAAAAAATCTTAGAATACAGAATATAGACACAGTTTGGGCAATAAATTGACCGAAAAATGTGAAGACAGGCAAAATTTGACTTCTTTTTGATGGTCTAAAGTACTGTTTTGATTTCGATAATTTATTTTTTAAAGGAAAACTTTTTTTCTTTCATAACCTGGCCAGCCTCTGCTAATGTTAAACTTGAATAACATGGTAATTGGCAAACCCTTGCTAGTTACTTCAAATGGATCACAATGAACACTTTCTTCTAGGGTGTGTGTATCTGCCCTATAGATAAGTAAAGCACCAAATAGTTATCTCATTAATTAGGTCATAGTAGATGACCAATGTGGATTATCTGATATGGTGCAGAGGGAAAGAGGGGAAAGAGTTTAAGGGTCCCCGGCATCACAGTAACACGAGAAAGAGGCAGCAACTGCAAAGTAACCTCAGTGGAAGATCACTTTCAAAGTCTCCTGTACTCCCTCTGGCAGACAATCTTGGTCAGTTAAGCCCTGAGAAATAAGAGATGCTCTTTGGCCAGGATGGATTCCCTTAGAAGAGTCAGTCTCCTTGGTGCTGGTAGCTCACATTTGTTCTCTGAACACCTCGCCCTGGTCCTGCAATCTGTGGAACTGAAACCATCCTTTCTCACCCATTCTGATCTCATGTGCCTTTTCTGTTTCAGATCCACTGCCCTGGGCAGGTGCTCGACTTCTGTTTGCCCACTTGGGTTCTAATTCATTCCTCCAGGGAGATCTTTGAGTATCTGTGTGTGTGTTTGTGTGTGCACCCAGCAGGGCCACTTATCATCTCTCTTTCTGCTGACCTACTGACTTAGCCTCAATACTCACCTTTTTATATTTCCTGATTCCCTGTTTATTTTTATGCCTTCTAGGCACCCGAAGATTCCAGCACAGACAATGGAAATAGCACGCAGTTGTGTGAGGTTCTGACATCTCTCATATGCCAGTGTCTTTTCGAAGTACTTTCACCATTTGCCAGGCAAATATCTGAAACATCTTTTTCCCCTCTCCTAACTGGACCTCTTTCCTTCTCTGTCCCCAGGACTTAACTGATAACCACTGAACATCTGAATGAAATGAGACACTCCAAGCAAAGTGTAAGTTTTCACATAGCAAACGCCATCCCTCAGTTTCTGGAGAGAAGCCAGGGAGTCCCTGTCCTGTCTGATGAGAAGCAGGTGCAGAATAGGCCACTCTAATCTATGCTAAACACACTCCTCTTACTAAAACCAGAGTGTGCCAGGCTTCACAATTCCGTGGTTTGATGGCAAATGCAAACGATGAAGAGAGCGTGATATGTGCTTCATTAAGAAGGGTGTTGTAGCTCTGTCTTAGCTAATGATAATGAAGTGCCGACTGCATTCCAGCTCCAGCTGCTGCCAGGATATTCTGGATACAATTGAAAACAGATTAGATTCTCACCAGACCGTGCTAGGACTTCACACAAAGAACCCCTTGTTGAGATGTGTGTGATAAAATCCCTGGAATGGCATGACTGACACCTTGGCTCGATGATATGTTAATATCGAAAACGTGCCTGATTGATACTGTTTTCTGCGGTATGAATGTTATAGAGAGTTCCCATTTTCCCACAAAGCCATTCCTTGGTGATTTTTAGTGATTCTTCCAAAAATGATTAAAGAAGCAGTATTGCTTCTTTATATGTTGATAGAGGTCAACCTCAAGGTGCAGACGTCTGAATTACCTAGGTTTGAATCGCAGCCCACCACTTTTTGGTTGAGTGATCTTGGGCCTTAATTTCCTCTTCTATAAAATTGGGATAATAACAGAACCTTCCTCTTCTGGCAGTTGTGAGGATTAGATTAGACACTGCACTGTTCCCATAATGACTAAAATAGCTGGACAAACTGCACCTCCAGAACTGGAGTATTCTGGCCTCTCTAATATGACTTTAGGACAATAATTTGGAAACTTCTACATAGGACATTTAACTTTGAGGTGATTTTGCAATTGCTGTCAGTGTTCCAAATGAGGTCCAGTCCAGTTCAAGGTGATAATATACCCAAGATTCAACGAGTGCTCTAGACTGTAGACTCCACTGTTTTTGTTCATGTTTGAATCCCCGGGATCTAGCACAGTACTTGGCATATAGTAGGGATGAAAAAAACCTGGTTTCCCTGCCTTGGGTTTTGCCTTCATCCTAATCTTTCCTTACTCTAATCCTAGAGTTTTCTTTCTGAGTGCAGATATAAACTTGTTTCCTGCTTCCTTACAGCAAAAAAGAAAAGGACATTCTCTTTTTACCAAAGCCCCACCTGTTTGCATGATCTGACTCTAGAACCATCAAGGCCTGGCCCCTTGGTGGAGCTGGGTATGGAGGGTCAAGGACCGGACATCAGTCAGGGTCCCAGTGGAAATGGGGGGCACATTCAATGTGGGTAATTTGAGAAGAGCTTAATACATGGATTGTTTGCAAAGGGTGTAAGAGAAGATTTAGGGAGCTTAGCAAGGGATACTACAACATCCTGGGCTGCTGTTACCCTGCCTAGGCCTGAAGGGGCAAGGAGGGGGCAGTTTCTGGAACCTGGGAGCACCTCCTGACAGGGGCCTTTGGTGGTGGAACCTGACAGGGGGAAGAACTGGGGAATCCACTCCCCAACCTCATTTTCCTCCTGCATCTGGTTCTCCTACTGGTGATTCCCACTGGATGAACCCAACTGGATGCCAGAATGCCAAGGAGCTGTTAATAAAGGCCAGACTTATGGGGCTCCCAGGGTCCAGAGCAGGGTGGGCAAGGGTGGAGGGTGGGTTTGGAGGGCCAAACATAGGATACCCAGCACCGAAGGGTTCGCCTCACTTGAACACCATGGAGAGGGCTCCTCTCCAGGAAGAGGGGTTGGAAGGGCATGCTGGGCAAGCAAACACTGTGGTTGTCTCTATTGCATCTCCATATGGAGGAAATACTGGAACCAATATCTCTTGACATCAAGTTCAATGTTCTTCTGCTGCACAATTTCTTGAGGTTTGGAACTTGTCATGTAGCTACTGATGTCATATCTTATCAGAGACTCTTCAAAACTTACACCTGGAAATTTATTTATGCCTGGCTTTTGAACGCCTGAGAATAATTTAGCTTCTTTAATTTGGACAGTCCTCATAAATCTGAGTACATTTTTCGTGGTTTTTCACATGTCTTTCATCTACTATAGGTAATTTATTCTATTTAGTATTTGAAAATTATCTATTGAATACTGTGGCTCTTAAATCAATCTTAGATAAGCCTCTGAGTAGAATTTTATATCTCTGGTGGTAGATTTATACTTTTCCTGATGGGTTCTTGTGTGCCTCTTCTATAAAGTTTTCAGGTCACAGCTGATGGGCTTTTATAGATGTCCAATCAATTTCACCTTGTATAGAGAAAATTAATCTGCTGAGTTTTCTAGACATTAGCAATACATAAAAATCCTATAATAAAGTATGCTATCAACTCTTTTTGAAAATGAGTAATGAGGCATGACAATTTCTTTCTAAAGCAATAATCAAGAAAGAGAGCCCTGTGTTTAATTCATTATGTGAACCCATGGAAAGAGCAAAAGAAAAATAAATATTTTCACCCATTTGAGTCAACTTCAAGCCTAAAATTTATAGGATTATAGATTCTTGCAACTTTGACTTAATTCTATCACAAAGAAGCATACATTGCTGTGATCAGATATCTTGCAGAATATAAAAGCACCAATCCTTGACATTTTAGCAAGTAATATTATCTTGGCCCCAATCTGTACTGATTTTCTTTCACAGTGAATTTTTAAAAAAAATCAGAATTGATGACAAAGCCAAACCCAGGGAAATTTAAATGAAAATCCTGTTCCAAAACATGGTCAGTAGTAGGTGATAAGAATTTAGCTCATGGCCTTTCTCAGCATCCACATTTATGATGAATAATGAATATTCTTATTAACATCATGACTTGGTTAATTTGAAAGTTACACACTTTCTTAATACCAAAAATTTACATTTCAGTCTTCATGGCCTGTTATCAGAGTTAGTGTGGTGGTTGGAACATGAGCTGTGAATCGGCCCTAGACAGGGTAGGAAAAGGCCCCCTCACAGGGTCAGGAACAACCCAGGAAATGAACTGAGGTGTGGAGGCATTGGCCAGGGGAGGGGAGACCTGTCCTGCCCCATCCAAGTCGTGTCCCAAGAGAACTGGTTCTGGATCTTGGGGTCCTGTTCCAACTCTGTCCTTGTTTTTAATGTTATAGTTCCTATTATTTTTCGTCATTTATTAGCTTTATAAAAATTGTGAAATATTTCAAGCATGCAGAAAAGTTCAGAAAATAACATTCACATGTCCATCACACACTTTCTCAAATATTATATTTTATCATGATTGCTTCAGATGTTTTTCTTTCTTTTTTTTTTTAAGAAAGAAAATCTCATTGTACGAATATTCTTGGCGAAGTATCTGGATGGGATCAAGGCAGGATCTCCCTTCCCACTCCATTATTTGGTCCATTTCCCAAGGTTATTCATAACCACATGAGGGACTTTCTCCTGCTCAGTCTATTATTATGGTTGTTGTTATTATTATTTCCAGGGCCCAGCCAACCCATGTTTTTAACCACCCTGTACCTCCTGAATGCCATCTACAGGTCCCTCATTATTAAAGGGGTTGAGCATCATTTAACATATTTTTTGGCAATTCAGCTTTCCTCTTCTGGGTTGTCTTTTTTCCTCATTGATTTGTAAGGATAAAGAATCCTTTATCCTTATATGTGATTTTTGGTAGATATTGATACTTTGGCAGTGAAATAAGCTGTAAATCTCTTCAGCTGTGGCTTGCTTTCTAACTTTATTTATAGTATCCATTTTTTATGAAGACCTTTAAAGTTCTAAAGTATCTAACTCTATCAGTCTTTCCTTTTATGGTTAATTGCCTCTGGGTTGCTTTAATTACAGGCTAGTGAGGGAAATACTGCAGTGGTCCCTGACCTGGTCTTTCCCTGCTGGGAGTTGTTCATTGAAGTGCCAGACTGCTCTGAGCAACCCCCGAGGCTGGCCGCGGGAGTGTCTTCTTATTTCCTTGGCCTGTTCACCTCCTGGCCAGTTGAGAAGCTGAGGCTACTTTGCCATGGTTTGAGGCAAAAGTCTGGAGCCCCATGCTGTCCTCAGAGCACCAGGACACCCAGAGATGGCAGGATTTCAGCTCTCTAATTGCAGTGCATAGCTTCCCAAATGAGGAGCCTGACCTCCTAAGTAGCTCCCAGAACTACCCACTTTCTCTGTCTCCCTTGCTGCTGTCCTTCTCCCATGTCCCCAGCACCACTTGGCTAGCTAGTGCCAGGGCTGGAATTCAGGCCCATGCCTGAATGTCCCCAAGGCTGAGGCCTGTGACTCCAGCGTGCTTCAGTATGTGGGGGCAGGCATGGTATTTGGGGCTCTTCTAGTTTTTAGCTGGTAAGAAAAAGGGCAGACTTCACTTTTCAAAAAGCAATAAGATAGATCTAAATGTCCCTGGGAAAAAGGGCTCTAAAAAACAACCGAAGAATCTATACAGACAATATAAATTTCCAAGGCAATCCTAAGAAATCCATTTATGTAATCAGCTGATGAGTTCTTCCTTTCTCCTAAGTGGCTCCGGGGTTGATTCAGATGGAAAAACTCAATAGAGAATACTATAGCCTGTAATCAATGCTTTGTGCCGGGAGACCCGAGCGCTCTTTCTGTCACTCAGAAGCTTTCATATAACCTTGATATTTTGGGGGGTAGGAATGGGGGGGCGGTGCTTCTTTCTGCTTTCTCCCTGCTTGGTGGTGGATCCATGTGGAGATGAAGATTTCATTTCTTGTCAGCTGGCTTGTCCTAACAGGCCCAGCACAGGCTGGGACAGAGGTGTCACAGCTTGGCAGCCCTTCTCAGGTCAAGCTCACCATTACATTTAAGAGAAAAAGAAGCTCATCCTTCTTTGTAAATAATGAGGGTATTGTGGGCATTCCTGCGGCTCTCTGTTCTGTATCTGAGAGCTGCCCTGGAGTGTTACTGAATAAGATTGTCAGCCAGTTTGGGCACTAGAATATGGAGTAATGTATACAGTGACACCTTGTAATTTGAATTTGCTTTTGAAAGGTAAAAGGAACCTACCATTTATGGAGTGCCTTCTGTATGCCACTGACTGCCCATACAAAGTCCCTTTGAGCCCTCTAACAGCCCTGTGAAGGAGGGGGTGTGCTTCCATTTAAAAAATGAATTTTTAATTTTAGAGCAGTTTTGGGTTTATAGAAAAACTGAGAGCATCTCCATCTCTCCCAGAGCCAGTTTCCCCTATTATTAATATCTTATATCAGTGTGGTACATTTTCACAAAGAATGAATCAATATTGACACATTCTAACTGACCAAAGTCCATACTTTATTCAAATGTCCTTAGCTTTAGGGCTGGCCCGTGGCTCACTTGGGAGAGTGTGGTGCTGATAACACTAAGGCCACGGGTTCGGATCCCTATATAGGGATGGCCGGTTCTCTCACTTGGGAGAGCGTGGTGCTGACAACACCAAGTCACGGGTTAAGATCCCCTTACCGGTCATCTTTAAAAAAAAAAAAGATGTCCTTAGTTTTTAACCTGGTGTCTTTTTTTCTGTTTCAGGATTTCATCCAGGATCCCACGTTACATTTAGTTGACATGTCTCCTCAGGCTCCTCTTGGCTGTGACAGTTTTGCAGACTTTCCTTGTTTTTGATAACCTTGACAGTTCGAGGACTACTGATTAGGTATCTACAGAATGTTCCCTAATTGGGGACATCAATTGTCTGATGTTTTCTTCATGATTAGACTGGGGTTATGGATTTTGGGAGGAAGACCATAGAGATAAATAACTCTTCTCATCATATCATATCAAGTGTACACCATTTTTGATGGTGAGGAAACCAAAGCTCAGAGAGGGACAATTACCTGCCAAAACCTCCAGGGGAGTCTGGTGCCCATTTGAATTTGGCTCTGTCTGGTCCCCAAGCCCATGCTCTTTTTACTCCATGACAGCATCCTATCTCAGGGTTTGAGGGGGCAACCAGGTTGCAGAAGGGTGGCCCCCTTGCTTGAATAGCCAGCTCTTCCTGTGCAATGCCCCTTTCCCATCTGTCTTATTGGAATAAGTGTTTAGAGATTACAAAGCAAGATGGAAGGGTGGAGAGGTATGTCCAAAGTGGAGATGGGGTGTCAAAGCCAACTGGAGAAAGCTAGGTGTCCCCTCTGCCCTCAGTTGAATGACCACCACCCTTAAATGGTAGTTGAGGTTAAAAATGCCTATTTTCTTTGAGTTTTCACTTAACTTGCCACACTTGAAAGTAACAGTTCTGGCAGTGCTATTAACCAAGGCAGCATTCTCCTAGGCTCTAGTCATCTGAACACCACCTCCACAATTTTTATCATATTTCCATACTACCTGCACTATTATTTACCTAATAAAAAATTTGTCTCATCCTAAGTAATAATAGCCATGAATTCATACATTTTATGTGCCAGTTATGTTTTTTGTCTGATGCACATTAAAATAAATATACAACTGTTATTAATACCAACACATCTCAATCCTTTGCTCCTCTCTTCCACTTGGAGACCACCAGGACTGTGCATCTCAGACTCCAGGAACTGCTGAATCACCCAGTGTGGGAGGCTGGGAGGAGCAGTGGGCTCCTTTTTTTCCCCCTTTATAAATAAAACTTAATAAAGGTCATCCAACTTGGACAAGATGAAGTCAAATTGCCCCTATTTGCAGAGGACATGATCCTATATACAGAAAAACCTAAAAATTCTACCAAAAAACTTCTAGAATTGATAAATGAATTCAGTAAAGTTGCAGGATACAAAATAGATACACAAAAATCAGTAGCACTTTTATACACCAACAACAAACTAGCAGAAAAAGAAATCAAGAAAGCAAGCCCATTTACAATAGCTATGAAAAAAATAAAATACCTAGGAATAAATTTAACCAAGGAGGTGAAAGATCTCTACAATGAGAACTACAAATCACTGCTGAAAGAAATTAAGGAGGACACACAAAAATGGAAAGACATTCCCTGCTCATGGATTAGAAGAACTAATGTTATGAAAATGTCCATACTACCCAAAGTAATCTACAGATTCAATGCAATCTCCATCAAAATACCAGTGACATTCGTCACAGAAACAGAATAAACAATTTTTACATTCATATGGAATGACAAAAGACCCCGAATATCCAAATAAATTGGCTTTGGCAGAGAAAAAAAAAAAAAAAAAAAAAAAACCAACCTGGAGGCATACCACCTGACTTCAAATTATACTACAAAGCTATAGTAACCCAAACAGCATGGCATGGTACTGGACACATGGACCAATGGAACAGAATAGAGAACCCAGAAATCAATCCACATACAGCCAACTGATCTTTGATGAAGGCACCAAGAATGTACATTGGGGAAAGGACAGCCTCTTCAATAAATGGTGCTGGGAAAACTGGACATCCATATGTGGAAGAATGAAACTAGACCCATACGATATACCAAAATCAACTCAAAGTGGATTAAAAACTTAAATGTAAAACCTGAAACTATAAAACTCCTAGAAAAAACATAGGGGAAATAATTCAGGATGTAGGTCTGGGCAAATACTGTAAGAATAATTCCCCAAAAGTAAAGGCAAAAAAAGAAAAAATAAACAAATGGGATTATATGAAACTAAAAAGCTTCTGCACAGCAAAGGAAACAATCAACAGAGTAAAAATACAGCCTATGGAATGGGAGAAAACTATTTGACAACTAAACCTCTGACAAGGGATTAATATTCACAATATATAAGGAAATCAACAGTAAAAAAAATAAGATTAAAAAATGGGCAAAGGAGCTTGAATAGACATTTCTCAAAGGAAGACATACAAATGGCCAACAGGTACATGAGAAAAATGCTCAACATCACCAATCATTAGGAAAATGCAGATCAAAACCACATTGAGAAATCATCTCATCCAATTAGACTGGCTATTGAAAAGACAGAGGATGTGGAGAAAGAGGAACCCTTCTACACTGTTGGTGGGACTGCAAATTAGTGCAGCCATTATGGAAAACTATATGGAGGTTCCTCAAATGACTACAGGTAGAACTGCCATATGATCCAGCAATCCCACTGCTAGTTATATACCCAAAGGAAGGGAAATCATCATGTTGAAGGGATACCTGCACTCCTGTGTTTACCACAGCTCTATTTATAATAACCAGGATGTGGAACCAAACTAAATGTCCTTTGAGGGATGACTGGATAAGGAAAATGTGTTATATGTATACAATGGAGTACTACTCAGCCATAAAAAAAAAAAAAGAAATTCTGCCATTTGCAGCAACATGAATGAGTGTGGAGAAAATTATGTTAAGTGAAGTAAGCCAGGAAAAGAAAGACAAATACCTAATGTCTTCAGTCATAAGTGGGAGTAAAAGAAAAAGAAAGAAAGAAAAAGAAAAAAGAAACAATAATTACAATAACACATTGAACTTTCAGAAGAAGCAAATAGAACTGTGGCTACTAAAGGTGGGAAAGGAAGAGGAAGGGTGGGTTAGGGAGAAATTGATTAATGGACACAGAGAATGATTATGTTTTGCAATGATGAATATGCTAATTATCCTGATTTGATCGTCACATACTGTATACAAATACCAACAGTCAACTCCATACACCCAAAATATGTATAATCAATTATGTTTCAATAAAAAAAAATGGATGCACATAATTTTTAAATCTCTAGTAGCACAAGGCTTAAAGCAAACACTAGCTGCTCCCTGCAGAGTCCCTCAGTTCTAACTCAGAGACAGTGACTTTTAGCCCTTTGAGCTGTTGCTTGTGCTTGTTCCTCCATCCTTTCAAACGCTGCGCTGTAGTGGATGCTGCTGGTGTCCTGCCTGCCTCCTTTGGGCTTGCGAAGTTAGTGCACAATGCCTGACTTCTAGCTGCCAGCCCCTGGGTTTCTTGGCCTGAAGGCTTCCTCTTGCCCCTGGAGCCTGCTCTGCCCCATAGAGCAAGCAGCCAGTGCTGGGGAACCAATGCCCCTTGGCAGCAGCCCTCAACCAGTGACTGGTGGGCTTAGGTGTGTCTACACTCTGGCTCCACTGCCCCTTGGTTATTTCTGATGTGTGAGTTTTCTACTGGCTTCCCGTGCTTCCCCTGCAGAATTAAGCTTTGGTTGCTCACAGTGGTGGCAGTGAGATTGTGCCATGGTTAACTGCTTCCTCATGGTCACCTCTGCTTCCTACCCCGCATCTCAGTTCATTGGGTGCAAGTCCTGATTTCTTCTGAGGCTGAAAACTCGTTCAGCGTGGGGACTGTGTTTTCTCCACAGGGGCTGGTGCAGTGTCTGTCACGTAAGAGCCACTCACTCAGTGCTTGTGGAATGAAGAGTAGGCTATCTTAGCCAGGATGAAGTGACTTCCTGGGCTGGCTTGTACCTGGTGGCCCATGATGCTGTAGCAGGATGGCAGTGTCTGCCGCTTTTCTACATGATTGTCTTTTACTCAAGTTCCTTTGATTACAAACCACAGGAATCCACTCTGGACAATTTAAGAGAAGGGAACGTATTGGAAGCGCACAGAATTGAGGGTGGGGCAGGAGCCGGGCCAGCTCCGGGATGCAGCGATGACAACGGTTAGGGCAATAATAGCAGACATTTACTGAGCACTTGCTGCATGCCAGGCCTGGGGCCAAAACTGTCATCTGATTTAATGTGCACAGCAAGCCCATGAAGTCAGTATTTATCACAATCACCTCTATTTTGTCAGTGAGCTACTTGGGGCAGAGAGGTTAGAACCCAGGCAGGCTGACTCGAAAGCCTCTATTCTTTCTCCTTCCTTCCTTCTATCCTTCCATCCATTCTTCCTTCTTTCTTTCTTGAAACATGATGATTATGCATATTTAAGGGGTATGGAGTTGAATATCCATACACGTGTACAACAAGTGGTGATCAAATCAGGATGATTAGTATAGTCATCATTGCAAAATGTAATCACTTTTTGTGTCCATTAACCAATTTCTACCTAATCCCCTTCCCCCTCCCCCTTTCCCACCTCTAGTAACCACAGTTCGGTTCTCTTCTTCTGAAAGTTCAACATCTTATTGTGATTGTCCCTTCCTCTCTCTCTCCCTTCCTTCTTTCCTTCCTTCCTTCTTTGTTCCCTCTCCCACTTGTGAGTGAGGGCAAGTGTATTTCTTTTTCTGTGCCTGGCTTATTTCACTTAATATAATTTTCTCCCAAGCTGATCCATGTTGCTGCAAATGGCAGAATTTCATTCTTTTTTATGGCTGAGTAGTATTCCATTGTGCATACACACCACCTTTTCCTTACCCAAGAGTTGGGACCAACGTAAGTGTCCACCGACAGAGCCTCTATTCCTAATACATATTGATGACTCAGGAGCAGGACCTCTGGATCAGTTTTCCTGGTTGCTACCTTTGAGACTTCGCCGTGGTGACCTCCAGTATCTGTTTCTCTCCCTTCTAAGTTTCAAATTCTTGGGAAAAACCATTGAGCTGGCTCAGCTTTGATCATCTCTGAAAAAGGGGTAGAGTCAAGTCACACAAGGATGGGTCGTGGGGTATCAGCACCATTACTGGGGAAGGAAGAGTAGGATCTGCTGGGAGTGTCTCCCTGCCTCCCCCCAGCTTTTGTCTTCTACCTCTATGTTTACATCTCTTTTTCTTTCTTTTTTTTTTTGTAGTGTGAAATGATTTATTTTAGTGAGTTAAACTTAAATAGTAGAGAAAGAGCCATCAGTTTTTAAGTTTTATACTGATAATTCTTAGTTATTTAATGCAGTATTAAATTAGATTTTATATACACATTTAAAAGCACTATTTCAGCAAAGCAGATAAAAGATGCACTTTCAGCAGCTTCATTTCAATAGATTAAACATAATTCTATTTAGGAACAATGTATCATGGCCATTTACATACATTTTATACTGATGTTTTTGAATAACTATGCAATGCTAGTTTTCAATGAGTTTTCATATAGGCATTTAAAAGCAAACTTTCAGCAGGTAGATAAAAATGGTACTTTTAGCTGCTTCAATTCAGTGGATAACTTACCTTTGAATTAGGAATGCTGCATATGTTTACATTTCTGATGTACAAATAATGGTTCTCGAAGTGTGGTCCCTGGACCAGCTGCATCAGCATCACCTGGGAACTTGGCAGACATACAAATGCATCTGCCCTGTCCATGTTAGTCCGTTTCTGTTGCTTATAACGAAATACCTGAAACTGGGTGATATGTAGAAAAAGAATATTTGTTGCTTACAGTTTCAGAGGCTGGGAAGTCCAAAGTCCAGGGAACACATCTGGTAAGGTGATTCTACTGCAATGCAGCATGTCACATGGCGAGAACGGCAGAGCAGAGAGAGAGCTAACTCCTCACTCCTCCTTTTAAAGCCCTCAGAACCATGCCCATGACCACCATTAAATCATTGATGGGTTAATCCATTCATTAGGGCACAGTCCTCACAATCGAATCACCTCTTCAAGGCCCCACCTTTCAGTTACCGTAATAGGATTTCCTACCCTAGACAGTTACAGTGGGGATTAAGCTTCAGTGACTTTGGCGGGACATTCATTGCACTGCAGCATCCCAGACCTACTTAATCTGAACCTGTGGGGTGAAATTAGGATCCGGAGGTCTTAGTGCTCGGTGTGTGTTTGCTTTTTGTGCCTGGATATTGAAAATGGGGGCTCCCTTAAGGCATCCTCAGAGCCTTTTTCATTAATAGGTGTGCTGTTAGGGTGCACTCTGTTGGCAGAAGGCCAGCTTTGCTGTCTGTTCTGTTTCTTCCCAATTCCTTCCTGAAAGGCAGCTGACAATTTTTATTTTTTGATAAGAACAAAACTTAAACCAGAGCCTGAGGGTCTACTTAAATCTTACTAAGAAAAATGTATAGGTCAGAACTTTCTCAGTTACAAAGGACAGAAGCCATGACTTAAAATTTCTCAAGCCCTGAACTAATTTCTTCACTTATGTATCTGAAAACTCCAGGAATTGGCTCTAGTTTCAGGTATGACTGGATCAAGGTGCTCAAATGATGTCACAAATATTCTCTCTTCCTCTCTTCTCTTGTTCCCTCTTCATTGGTTTCTGACATGCTCCCTCCACATAAAGATCTCCAGCAACTCTAGGCTCAGGGGTGATGGGTATTAACAGCTTGACACTAGGTCCTTACAGACACCCTGGCCCAGAGCCACTTGCTTTTGAACAGTTCATTGTCAAGTAGAGCTCAGATGTGGGAATAGAGCCTTTAGGCATAAAGGTGCAGTTTACTATAAATTTCTCAGGAGAGAAAGAAAACATTACTTCAGTCTTAAATGCATGTCACAGAGTTTGAATTAAGAAGAAACATCTCCTCTTGCTGGTGCCCACTTTATCAGAATGACAAGTTGCTTGTTGACATGTGTTTTCACTTACAAAAATTCACTTGAGGAGGAAGGAGTATGGAACTTGTGCCTTCTAATCCTTTTTTGATTGTTTGCAGAATCTGGCTTGTTTTGCATTTATGGGGAAAGAGTAATAATACTTTGCACCCATCTTTTGCCCCACCCTCGAAGCTTTCTTCAGCTTAGAGGGGGTTGAGGCTGGAGTCATAGAGACCAGTGAGGAGGCTGCTGCGTCAGTCCAGGAGAGATGACAGAGGCCTGAACTTGAGTGGTGGTGGGAGAGACGTGCTCAATGGCAGGCTTGAGCTAGACCAATGACCCAAGGACATAACTTTTAGCTAGAATAGCATAGGCCAGTGATCTACATGCTTAAAAAAAAATGATGAGGGAATAATTGTACTCTATATTCTAATAAATTTAACACATTTCTTGGGAAAATCTACTTAACAAGAACTGAAAAAACTATTTCATGACAAAGGTCAGATCCACCCCACCCTTCATACGCAGCATAAAAAATTCATCTGTACATTTTGTACTGACTTGGGGATATGAAAAAGAATGAAGCATTATTTTACCAGGGATATTTTCAGTAGGTAAATTTAAGAAAGTTTGTGGCTTGAAGAATTAATGCATACCCAGTATGTGGTATGTATATCTCAGTAAGTACAGGTGTTTGGAGATGATTTATTATCTATGAGATACCTAGTGAAGGTCAACACTTAGACATTAAATCCATTTTAGAGGATGCAATTAAAGAAAACTCCTAGGGCAGTTTGCTTAAAAAAGATTATTACTTTAACAAAACTGTGTTGCTTTCCTATTGAATTGGCTGAAATCATAAAACCATTTCTTGAATGGAAATTGAGTCACCTTTTCATCTAGAGAACAAAGTGGCCAGACAGAGACCAACCTAAGGTATAAACTCAAAAAAAGCACCCAGTATTTCTGCTAGAAGCAACCCAGCTCCAGCTAAATAATGTTCACATGATCTCTATTAAAGAGAAATTGAAGGACAAAAGAATAATCCTGTAGTGCCTTTGAGCAACTGTTGAAAGTCTTTCCAATGTCAGTCAAAAGCGCTACAATGTACATCACTGTACACCACCAGCGAAAACCCTTTGGATGCACCCTAGAACTACCCTTACAAAGTGAAACTTTCTTGGGAATACGGAAATGTACCAGCAACATCTAACATCAATGACTGCATCTTTCCTTACATCTAATTTGCTTCCAACAAGTTAATGATTAGTATCAATTTTCTATTTTCAGATTTGGTTTTGGGGTCCCAGTAAATTCTGCTGTGCAGCAGCTTGGTTGAATATTAGTGCTACTTTATGCTTTGCTACAACTATCACTGGCTACCATTGTCTGGGAACCAAGAAATGTGTTAGAACTTTGCAAATATTTTCTCTGAGATATACACGACATATGTTACAGATAAAGTTACTGAGTCTTAGAGAAGTTAGGTAACCCCCAAAGTCAGGAAGTGGTGACTTGGGGCTTTGAGTCACATGTCTCACCTCAGAATTTAAGCTCTTAATTACCACCTTATGTTGGTTGACCTGTTAAGCGGTCAACTGGGCTTTCAGTATTCTCGGCCTGATGAGCCAGGAGTAGAGCCTCCATCCCCTGAGTGAGGGGTGGATAGGGGAAAGGAGCCCCTGAATTCTTGACTGCACTTGCCAGGAATTTGACCTCTTCTATTGGAGTTGGCAGCCTGCCCCTCCTAGTGAGCCACACCCCTTGTTTAGGACCTGCGAGAAGTGGGAGCTCCATCATCTTGGCCACAGCTGTCCAGAGTGGATGGGAGGGCATGGGAACTGGGGTGGTAGCTAGCATGGGAGCTGAGCTGCATAGGAGGGAGGGAGTGGGTTGTGACTCGAGTGCCACAGATGCTTGCAGTTCTTACTAGAGTTTTAGTAGATTTCCTTGAATGAATGTTTCTTCCTTTGCTATGTGCCGTTAGGACAATTTTCAGACTTTAAATCGTTGTTCGTTTAGTAGTTTTCACCAAGTATGCTTGTTTCACCGCGGAATGGGTCTGCAGAACTCCTCACATTGCCATCCAGGAAGTGGAACTCCCCAGTACTAGTCCTACCACCTCCGTGTTTATCGATGAGAAATCTGAGGCACAGAGAGGTTTAGTGACTTGCCTAAGGTTACACAGTAAAAGGCAAAGCTGTGATACAAAACCGTGCAGTCTGACCCCTGAGTTTGCACGGGGCCAAAAGGAGAGATGATTTGCAGGAGTTGGCACAGACACATTTTCAGGTGGAGGAGAGGATCCAGAGCAAGTAATTCTTTGGAACCATAATAAAAACTTTGATGCCCACCTGACGCTTCTGCATGCTGAGACTTGTGCAGCATCATGCTGACTTTCTTTAAGTACCTAAGGTATCCTCAAGGGAGCCTGTGCCCTACCTAACACCTACCTTTGTCAGGCAGCAGAAATGAATTCTGCCTAAGCCAGTATTTGTCCCTCTGCTGGATAACAGTCACCCTCCCAGAAATCTCTTTAATTGAGGTCTTTGTTTCTGCCGAAAGGGATTTGGGCTGAATGAAGGTGATTTAGTTCAGATCTTTCATGCAGGCCCTAACTGACAGTCTCCTCCTGAGATTCCTCCCACTCAGGCCCACCTCCCAGAGCCTGCCCCAGGCTTGTCTCTCATTATCAAAATGTCCCTTCCTGTGTCTCCCTCCCCCCTCCCTCCATCCTGGCTCACATTCTCCTAAAGAGAGAGCTTGCAGATCTAATCAACGGAGCTGTGGTGTTGTGTGAGTGTGTGACACATTGCAGGCCATTCAGTAGCACCCTCCTGGAGATCAGAACCTTAACTCCATGAAACGAGGCCAGTGATGATAATTTGAAACTATAGTGATTGCTGGAAAAATCTTTTGGAGTGGGCAGAACTTTGTGGCATTTACCTGCCTCCCAAATCATATATCCGCCTACTTTATAGCAGCGCTGGGATAACTAATAGCCATCTCAGCACTGCATGTCCAAGGCCAGACTCTTGATCTTCATCCCCAAACCTGTTCTTCCCACAGTCTTTCCTTCTTAGACTTAACACCTCTCCCTCTCCACCACCTGCATTCGACTGATCAACAAGTCTCCTCTAAAAGCACGTTTTGAATCTCCTCCTTCCCTTCAGCTCCACTGCTACCATTATCTTGGGCCAGCACCATCTTGCGTTTGACAACTGCAGTGGCCGCCTAATTGGTCTCCCCACTATGCTCTTGCCCCTCCCCCATCCATTCTCTGCCCAGCAGCTAATCATTTAAAAAAAAGTGAATCAGATCACATTTCTCTTCTTCACAGGCTTTCCCCAGCTTCCCATTGCACTTAGAACAACTTCTCTGTTCTTATCCCAGCCTGCAAGGCCTTGCAGCATCCAGCTCCTCACTGCCTCTCCAGCCTGGCCCTGCCCACCTCTTTCCTCACTTGCCCATTTTGCTGTCCTCTACCCACACTGGCTTATTTCAGTTCCGATGCCAAGGCCTTAGCACATGCTGCTCTCTCAGGTCCCCCAGAGACGTCCATGCCCTACTCCCCAAAACTTGTGACATGTTGCATGGCAAAAGGAACTTTGCAGATGTCGTTAATGCTACAGACCTTAAAATAGGGAGAGTATCCTTTACTATCCTGGTGGGTCCAAGGGTCCTATTTAATCACATGAGCCCTTAATAGCAGAGAACTTTCTGCAGCTGGAGGTGCAGTAGAAGTCAGAGAGATTAAAGCATGAGAAGGGATTGAGCAGCACTGCTAGTTTAAGATGGAGGAGACAACATGATGAGGAATGCAGGTAGCCTCAGGAGCTGAGAAGCTGCTGGCTGACAACCAGTGATAAACCTGGAACTCAGCCCTGCAATCACAAGGAATTAAATTCTGCTGAAGTCCTGAACGAGCTTGGACGCTGTTTCTCCCCAGAGGCTGCAGAGAAGAGACCGGCCGGCTGACACCTTAATTATGGCCTTGTAAGATCTAGAGCAGAAAAACCAGCAGAGCTAACCTGGATTCCAGCCTACAGAACTGTGAGATAACACATTCGTGTTGTTTTGAGCTGCTAAGTTGAATGGCAGCAATAGGAAAGGAATTTGGCCTGGAATGCTGTCCTCTTCCTACTGCGATTATTGGAGTGAGCAGGACTGAAGCCATGTTGGGACATAAAACCACATGGGCTGTAGGCAAATTTTCAAAAGACAGTTTTTTTCTTGGCATGCAATACTCTGAGTTCCCTCTTTTCCCATAGTTATTTGATATTTTGAACCTTGGTTATGGGGCAGGATGACATTATTTACATGAATGTAAAGTTGTTTTCCAGCCAGCCTGAAGCTGCAGACTTGCACATACTACTGAGACCCTGAGATAACAGGAAAGATGGGAGCAGAAACCAGAGTCCTGGTGAGACTTTGCACCTGAGACCTTGCGTGAAGCCCTCGCTGCTCACGTGCCCCTCCCTCCTGCTTTTCATTTCCCACGTTCTATTCCCTCAACCCCCTCTTTAAAACCCCGCAGTGAACCTGAATCTTTGAGATGGCTTTAGTGTGGCCATTGTCCTTCAGGTTTACTGGAGAGATGGGTGAGCTGACATCTCTCCTGAGGTCACTGATATTCCTGAATAAAAGCTGATTTCCATTTTCACCAACATTTGAATTTTGGGTTATTTTTTGTCTGGGGGCAGGCAGCCAGACCTGTGTGTTTGATATCAAATTTTGCGGAGCCTCAGCTGGGAGCTGAGTGGCCCTTGTAGCACTATTTTCCTGGATGGCCCATCCTCCTACTCAGACTCAACCATTCCCTGATCAGTCCATCTAAAGTAGGCCCACCGGCTATTCTTTCTCAGGCTATCCTCTTCCTTTCTAGCATTAACCACGCTTGGCCTTATACACTTTTTGAG
>NW_007729328.1:150121-152325 GCF_000696425.1 Galeopterus variegatus
CAAATTTTGCGGAGCCTCAGCTGGGAGCTGAGTGGCCCTTGTAGCACTATTTTCCTGGATGTCCCATCCTCCTGCTCAGACTCAACCATTCCCTGATCAGTCCATCTAAAGTAGGCCCACCGGCTATTCATTCTCAGGCTATCCTCTTCCTTTCTAGCATTAACCACGCTTGGCCTTATACACTTTTTGAGAGGCGGTACGGTACAGGAGGGCTGGTGCAACACTCACATATGCTGGATCTGAAGGATTCAAAACCTAGCTCATCCTATTTGCTACTTATGTGATGTTGGCTGAGTTATTAACCTTTCTATGCCTTAGTTTCACATCTCTGAAGTGGTTATAACACCAGCTCAGCAGGTTGTTGTGAGGATGGAATGAGCAAATATCTATAGGCACGTAGAACAGTATTTGACATAGAGCAGGTTTCAATAGTTGAAGTTACGAACTATGCATTTGTTGAGTGGATTTCTAGACCTGGGATCAGCAAATTGGGTCAAATCCAGCCACCATCTGTTTTTGTAAATAAAGTTTTATGGGAACACAGTCATGCCTATTCATTGACATATCGTCTCAGGCACTTTCCTGCTATCATGGCAGAGTAGTTATGACCATATGGCCTGCAAAGCCAAAATTATTTATTCTCTGGCCCTCTACAGAAAGTTTGCTCTAGACTATAAGCTCCATGAGGGTTGAGGTCACATCTGTTTTGTTCATCTGTGTCTGCATTTCTTGGCACACTGCCTGGCCATCGGGCTCTGTCCTTGCTTCCCTGACCAGCAGTAAACCCTCACTCCAGCACTGGCAAAGCCCCACAGTGTTGGAAGTGGCATTTNGACCAGCAGTAAACCCTCACTCCAGCACTGGCAAAGCCCCACAGTGTTGGAAGTGGCATTTCACTCCATCCTCGTTCTACTCCATCCGCCTCATTAATGCTCTCTCGCTAGGGCATCTTGGGCTTTAACATCAAGTGCCATTTTTGCTTTCTAAATGAAAGCTGCTTTGTAGCTATAGTTAATAAGCTCAGTGTTCTTCAGCTGCTCATCTCCCAGATCGGTAGCTGAGTTGAACTGTCTGGAATGTCTCAGAGGTCACAACGTCAAACTGGCCAAGGTGTAAATTGGTAGGAGCCACAGACCACACCGTGCTTTAATGAAACTCTGATATGAGCTTTAAATCGCCCTTTTAAAAGCCCAAAGATAGCGTTGGCCTTTGACCCATGTTGCTGGCAAGTTGTAAAGTGTCTAAAATTTGCATCAATTACATGAGTGCCTTTCCTGCAGCTGTGGTTTACAGGCTGGTCTGCTGCCTTCTATCATGATAGTTTCATGTTTCTATTCTCATACTCTTTAATTATTCCATGGGGGCTTCCAGAGAGTTTTTAATTAACAAATATATTACACTTACAGGGAAATGAGGTTACCTTTGCATGAGGTGAAAGACAGAGCTGATTGCTAATTGAGCTGTTTGCCATCAGGATCGGCTCTATCAGCAACTATCCAGTTGCTATGAAGGGGTGGGAGGCTGGCAGGTTCTTCTCAAGTGTTCCTGTACTGATGCCTCGAAGCCTACCATTGGTTAATAATTCCCTTGCATCATGCACAGTCTGCTTTAGGGCCATATTTTTTATCCTCTGAAAATGTTTTTTTGAAGTCATAATAAAGTTTCAAAATTCTAAGCTTCCCCTTGACTGATTTGGGCAGGCGAAAGCAGAGCCAAGTGTTGGGGTTCCTTAAGGACTGTGGTTGGGAGATCAGGGAGGGAGAATAGGAAGGGGTGGTGGCTGTTTTACAGCTTTGCCTAGCTAGGGTCAGCCCAGCTGTGAAATCATAGCGGGCTGGTGTTGTGTTTAGGAGGTAAGAACTCAGGTATCTGTATTTGTGCCAACCCACACAGGAAGATCAAGCATCCACTGTAGCCTTGAGATGAATTTTGTGTCTCTCACTGTCCTGTCATCTAGAAGTCCAGGGAGCGGAAGGTGAGCAGTCAGTGTCCACCTGTAACTCCCCAGATCACCAGGCAAGAGGCCTCATCACCCTTTGGGAAGGAGAGTGGAACTCTGATCCTTCTCTAATTTCCCCCAGTTGTGGGTGGTGGTGAGTGAGATGACAATATTACAGTCTCAACCTGAAAACCATTAACCAACCTCAGAGCACATAAAGTTTGTGCAGTTACGGTAGGTACCACTTAGTTACTTCATGTACATA
>NW_007729328.1:153160-154466 GCF_000696425.1 Galeopterus variegatus
CTCAGAGCACATAAAGTTTGTGCAGTTACGGTAGGTACCACTTAGTTACTTCATGTACATAAATGTTGTCCTCTAGCACAGATGAATCTATTCAACTCTCAGTGCAACAGTTTATCTTTAAAATGGGCATAAAAGTAGTAGTTACTTGGTAATGAGATTGTATAAATTAAGTTAATACACAGAAAGGTCTTACAACAGTCTTTGGCCCATAGTAAGTGTTCAACAAATGTTAACATTTACTACTATTTGTACTATTACTATGGTTGCTATTATATAATTTGATATCATGCTTTTTCACTTCGTTATGCTACTATTTTTTGTAATCCACCTGCATTTTGTTCGTGGGTAGTATGAGGTAGTTATATTTTTATTTTCTTTGCAAATGGATATCTGATTTCTCTTATAACGCTTGTTTTATCCCCAGTGATATGAAGAGCTACCTATATCCTACATGAAATTCCTATTGCATGTGGGTCTGTTCCTGATCTCTATTTGTTTAGTTCCATTATCTATTTGTTTATTGATGTTCTAGAGTCATACTGTTATTTGCTATAACTTTATCAGCAAATTCGATAAGAAAATTGCCCCTATTGTATTAAAAACTATTTTCTTAGAAATTCTTAGGCATTTTCTACATGAGTTTTAGTATTAGCTTGACATAATTAATTAAAAAATTGGGGGNCCCTCTTAGAACTGTTTTTGCAGCATCCCACATGTTTTGGTAGGGTGTGTCTTTATTTTCATTAGTTCTGAGAATTTTTCAATTTCTTGTTTAATTTCTTCTTGGATTTATATGTTGTTCAGGAGCATGTTGTTTAAGTTCCATATGTTTATATTGTTTCCAGAGTTTTGCTTGTTACTGATTTCTAGTTTTAATCTGTTGTGGTCTGAGGATACACTTGAAATGAATTCAATTATTAAAAATTTGTTGAGGCTTGATTTGTGACCGAACATGTGATCTGTCCTAGAGACTGCTTTGTGGGCTGATGAGAAGAATGTATATTCTGTAGTTGTTGGATGAAATGTTCTGTAGATATCTGCTAAGTTCAATTGGTCTAAAGTGTGGTTTAAATCCTTTGTTTCTCTGTTGATTTGTTGCCTAGATGATCTGTGCAATTTTTAGAGAGGGGTGGTTAGGTCCTCAACTATTACTGCATTTGGGTCTATCTCTCTTCTTAGGTCTAGTAGTGTTTGCTTAAATTATCTGGGTGTTCCAACGTTGGGTGCATATATTTTTCTGATTGTTATATCTTCTTGCTGGATAGATCCATTTACCATTATATAATGGCCTTCTTTGTCCTTTTTT
>NW_007729328.1:155557-220191 GCF_000696425.1 Galeopterus variegatus
GTGTTTAATTCATTTACATTTAGGGCTGTTACTGAAAGTTATTTTCTTAACTTTTTGCCACTTATCAATTTTTGTTTTGATGGCTGAAATATCTTTTGTTTCCTTCTCCCTTTTTTATTTTTTGTCTTTGGTGTTTGTTGGTTTTTGAAGGTGGTATGATTTAGTTTCTTCCTTTCTTGCATTTTTGTTCTTCCAGTGGGTTTTGTTCTTGTGTATTCATGGCGGTGATTATTGTTTTTGGATTCCAGATACAGGATTCCCTTGAGATTAGGGCTGGTCATG
This sequence comes from Galeopterus variegatus, assembly GCF_000696425.1. Classification (NCBI taxonomy): domain Eukaryota; kingdom Metazoa; phylum Chordata; class Mammalia; order Dermoptera; family Cynocephalidae; genus Galeopterus; species Galeopterus variegatus. The sequence continues at coordinate 155,840 of NW_007729328.1, forward strand.
TTGTGGTGAACTCCTGTAATTTTTGTTTGTCTGGGAAATACACTATTTCTCCTTCATATCTGAAGTATAGCCTTGCTGGATATAGCAATCTTGTCTGGCAGTTTTTTTTTAGTATTTTGAATATATCATCTCATTCTTTTCAGGCCTGTAAAGTTTCTGTTGAGAAGTCTGTTAGTTTGATGGGGAGTCCCTTATAGGTGACTTGACATTTTTCTCTTTCTGTTTTTAGGATTCTCTCTTTGTCTCTGAGTTTTGCCATTTTGAATTAAATATGCCTCAGAGAGGACCTTTTGGGATCGAATCTGTTTGGGGATCTATGAGCCTCCTGAATCTAAATGTCCATGTCTCTCTCTATACCTGGGAAGTTTTCCACTATTATTTCATTGAATATGTTCTCAATGCTTTTTCCTTTCTCCTCCCCTTCAGGAACACCCATGATTTGGATGTTTGTGTGCTTAAAATTTTCTATCTCTTAAATTTTCTTCATTTTTTAAACTTTTTTCTTTTCTATTTCTTTTTTTGTCTGCCTGAGTTGTTTCAAAGATACTGTCTTCAAGATCAGAAATTCTTTCTTCTGCTTGCTCTCACCTGCTGCTTAAGCTTTCAGTTGTGCTTTTTATTTCATTGAATGACTCCTTCACTTCTATGCGTTCTGCTATATTCTTTTTAAAAGTATTAATCTCTTTGTAGATTTCTTCCTTCATATCCTGGATAGTTTTGTTCAGGTCATCATGTTGTCTAACTGTGTCTTTTTGTATCTCACCGAGTTTCCTTAGACAATGAGCTTTTTTGTTCTCAAAGTCTGAAGCCCCAACTGTTGACTCTCTGGACACCTGCCAGGCACACACAGGTCCAAGATTCCACTGCTAAGGAGTTATAGGAAGGGGCTGGTGCAAAATTAACCTAGAGGTCACTATTTGTGGCCTATATGATTAAGAAAGAGATAAAATGCTTCAGTTTTCTGCGAGTTAGTTGATTCCTGGTGGGAGAGGGGCTGGGGACTCAGTTACGCAGGTGAGTTAAAGAAATGTTTAAATAAAGCTTTTTATTTTTTTAAAAGTTATTCAATAGTACTTTACTTAGAGGTTCCATTTTCACTCTTCAGTGAATATTTTATGTATTTCTCATACGCTTCTTCATTCATTAGTTCATCTAGTTCTGAAGGGTTACTCTCAGTGTCATCTTGATCAGCCAACCATATTCATAACAAGATTTGTTGACAAGTCCTGAATTTTCTGTGAGAGCTTCATTAATTTCAGTTACTTCTGATAGAGGAGAATAGAGTTCACTAGCACCTTTCACACTTTCCAAAGCACCAAACTCATTGTGTTGTTTAATTTTGTCCCGACTTCAGGTAGTCTACAGTAGACAACATCTCCCAAAACTTCCTGTGCAAAATTGCTGATTCCCACTGTTCCAGTACCATTTTCTGTTGTTATCTGTTCATGTTTGTCTGTGACTTTACACAGTCTGAGATAAGCCACTAATTGGTGGAAAGTCAAGCTTTGTTCAATGTTCATTGGACAGGTTAGCCTTTGGCTTTACATGCTTCTTGTCTACAAGGACATTGTTGAACTATTCAGGGATTCCTGGAACGAGACTGTTTTGGGGAAATAGCTGAATCTTAAACACGTTATGCTTGTTTTAGCTAGTAAAAATCCAGATCCTGGGCTTTAATTTTAATAAGTGCTTCTGCTTTAATTGTACTTCAGATTTCTCAGTAATGGTCCATTTAGTAAACTAAAAACCTCTGCATTTAGAGTCTCAAGATGCATACAAATGTGAAATAGACTAAGGTCACTAAGCTTAGCCATGCTTGCCTGGCTTCTTCAGCATGAGCACTCGACTTACCTTCAGGGATCAGCCTGGACACCATTGCCTTAGGGTCCTGCAGGCCTCCCCCCTCCTGGCTTCATCCAGCCCTACGATACAAAATTGCCTGAGAGCAGAGCAGGTCCTGTGTGCAGTGTCCTGAGGACTCCCACTCTCAGCCTCCAGGGCCATGGTGGGCAGTGTGTGGCAGGCACTGAGGCCACATGCAGGCTTGCATGCTTCCTGCCACTTGCAGCACCATGTTCACAGATGAGCAGAGGGTCGCAGTGTTGCGCCTGGGTCACATGGGCCAGCGGGGACCTAAATAAGGCTTTCTGAATTGGGTTTTTGAGAACCCCAAACTTGGGTTTCTGATTTCTATTCAGGAATAGAAAACTTCTCCCTTCCTTTCTAGGGCAGAAATAAAGCCAGTCTTGGGATTAATAAAATTAATGTGCTGCTGGTTTTATTTCTTGGGCTTTGGAGCTCTGTAGTACCAGTGTGGCCCCAGAGTGGTCTCACAAACTGAGGACTGATGGTGGCTCTCACAGTGGCAGAAAGGCCACACCAGAGAGAAGAGATCTCCCACAAAACTGGGTTATTTTTCTTAAACAGCACATCTTATACTTGCAACCAGTATTGTGTCTAAACACTTAACCCCAAAGATTGCTTCAAAAAGTATTTCCTGACTTCAAATGAGTCCATTCTTTTTTTTTTTTTCCTTTAGTGTTTATTTTTCATCCCTTCCCAGTTTTTAAGTAAAACTGAGAGTGGAATCTAAGCATTGGTTTTCTATTTGACCTCAAGTTTGCTCTGGTCTTCTTTTCTTTCACCTTTTCCTCTTCCCATCAAGGAATTGCTTCTTAAATTTACTAGCAATATACTTGCTGACATATTTTGCACACTATCTGGCCACACTATAATGATGGTAAAGAACACAGTTGAGGGCCTAAAACATAGTAGGTACATGACAAATGCTAGCTGCCATAACATCGGTATTATTATTACATTTTTTCTTTTTATATCAACTTCTCACACATTTCAAATCTCACTTCATGGATTAAAAATACCCCATATCTAGCCAAAATCTCTGTTTTTTTTATTGTATTCATAGAATGGTATTTTTACTTGTAGGACATGTTCTAAATACGATTACCCTAGTAAAACATACATAATAATTTAGATTTATACATTTTTGTAGGTTTCTTTTAAAAAGCTTTTTCCCTTTAGGACACATTCGAAGAGTTAAAATGAGATCTTGATCATTTTTTATTCTGAACTGAAATTTTCAAAAAGATAAAGGTTTTGGCACATGAGAAAAATATGATCTAATAACTTTTTTTTTTTAAACAAAATCACTGATTGTATTGTGGAGAGTTCACTAATGTGATCCTTGCGGCCGTCTCTACAAAAAGGTGTTTACTACTAACTGGAGTCCTCAGCAGGCTTTCTGGGCTTGGCAGATGTGACCCGACACAAAACAATTCTACTGTGGTTTTATCCAGTAGGATTTGTTTTCATTGTTATTCTAGTCTAATTTTTCATTCAGACAATGAAATTGGTTTTCCATGCAAATTTTCTGGCTATCTGTTCTTTGCTCCATTTTTCAAGTTGCTTAATTTAGTTACATTATTTTCATTTGCCTCTACTAGCTTTGGTTTGTGTGTGTGTGTGTGTGTCTTTAAATTAAAACAAAAACAAAACCAGAAAGCTTTAGTCCCTGTTGCCTACAATAAAACTCTACTTCGAGTATTTATTTATTTATGGCTAGCATGATAGTTTTTAGATGATTTCTTTCCACTTTTATTTTTAAACCAGAAGAGGAATTTATTGAAATGCTTAAAGTTATCTGGCAATTCAGTAAGATGCTGCACCTCATTTGAATGTATTCAGCAATTGTCACGATGGGCATCATTAACTTCTATCTTTTCATCTGCTATCATTGGTGATTGATGATGAAGGTTTCTAATTGCAGGCATGATGATGGTCCAGTCAGGCTATATGATGCCTAAGGCTGAGTGAGCAACTACTTCACAGTCTATTATTCCTCAGCTCACAAATAAAAAAATAATTTCCTATAGTATTCAACCATTTGAATCTTTAGGGAATTTAACTTACTTATTTTTATTCTGTTCTTCAAAATACCACCACATGTGAGTCTTCATACACAGACACCATGAACCACAGTAATTGGTTCTTTTACTTTACAATTAAACTAACCTATTAAGAAACGTAAAACAATAATAAAAGTACAATTTTTAGGTAGATTTGATCAACCCACTTAGTTGCATGTGAGTCTTCATACACAGACACCATGAACCACAGTAATTGGTTCTTTTACTTTACAATTAAACTAACCTATGAAGAAACGTAAAACAATAATAAAAGTACAATTTTTAGGTAGATTTGATCAACCCACTTAGTTAAGTGTTTGGTTTCAATAAGTATACACATAAAAATAAACATATAGAGAATAATTCATATCAAATTAATAAAAATTGATTTTATATAAATCAATTTCAGAAATGTGACATCATAAGCCACATTTCACAGGAAAGAAACTGAAAAATGGTGTTCAAATCCTAGCTTCTGTACGGGAAAAGTGATTTTATTTTATAAATAAGAATTTTGGGACCAACTAAAACAATTTTGCTTATGTGAGTAGAGCAATTATAATAAGAAGACATTAAAGTTATGATAACCATGCTAGTTAAAGCTGAATTTCAATAACAGACTATTTTTGTAGACAGTTTGGCAAAAGTCACTGGACTCATTGGAGAAAGGTTACTTAAAAACATGTGCTGGCAGATGGCAGCTTAAATAAAATAATTACTGCTAAAACTAATATTATTGAATTTTGAAAAACAAAGAAACTTAATGGGTGTGAACTATTTTACTGTGATCAGTGAAAACACAAGAAACATTAATTTAAGTGACATAGTTGAGTTACTTTTTGTTCAAAGACAAATCAGATTAGGCTAAATCAATGAAGAATTATGAAATTTCCAGTAATATTTTCTTCCTTAGCCACCGAAATTACTGCCAGTACAAAGAAGAATAATGAGTACTGTTTTAACAGGAACAATTTATTTAATACATAATAAATAAACATATTATGAGCTCATTCAGGGGAAGCCATGTACTGTGTTTATAATTTGAGCCAAGCTTTAATGTTAAAATTCATCTTTCTAGTGCCAGGAGCCCTTAATAATTGCCACAGTAAGTCATCATTTACTGTCTGCCTACCATGTGCTAAACTCTAATGTAGGGACTGCAGCGGTACAAGGAACTGTAAGCCATCATCACTTTCAGCTTCGGTCTAGTCGCCGAGACGTGCATTCGCACAAGATAAGGTAATGAAACAATCCAAACAACACGTGCTAGTAGTGAGTAAATGGTGATGGCATAAATGTCATCACGATGTAGAGGATCAGTGAGTCATTTTTCAGCTTAGCTTGTCAGAGAAGCTCCTTAGAGACTGGCTTTGGACTGGATCAAGAAAGATAGGTGGAAGAGAAAACGGTGTGAGAAGGAAAAGAAGATGAACTTAAGGCAGGCAAGACAGGAATGGAGTGAAGAAAAGAGAAGGTAAGAGCAACCAAAAATGCATAGGTGGCTAGTTTGGCTGCCTGCTGGTTTTCTGTCCAGGAATAAAGAGATGAGGCAGGAAACATAAATAGGAGACAGGTCTGGGAGGATTTGGTTATAGAGAGAGAAGCTGTCATATAGGGTAGCATTCATCCTCAGAATGGTCCCCAAAGATGCCCTTTCACCCTGTCCCTTTGTCTTTCTGCCATTTGATACTCCCAACCCTTTGCCCCTCCACATAGTCTCATCCAACCTATGTGGTGTTCCACGCTTCGTACTTCTTTGTTTTGTGTCAATATATGCCTTGAAACTAGAAGTCAGGTTTCATTCTGCTGTACACTTTTCTAGGCAAATTAAAAAGACCAGAGAACAAAGCTTAACCTTGCGTTAAGTTTTTACCAAGAAGAGTTTTCTGGGACTAGCACCTGAACATATGTGTCAACGGTATTACTGGAAACACAAAGAGAAGAGATTTCAATATTTCTCCCCTCATCTTCCAAACCTGTTATCATATCCACTTGCATCAGTTTGTTCCCCGGCATGGTGACAAATGGCTTATCCAATTAATTTTGCTCATGACTCCCCCCACTCCCAACATCCACCATGAAGTCATTCAGTTATTTACGCAAATGCATTGGGCACATACATAATGTTGAGAACTATGGAACCCAGAGAAAAACAAGGGAAAAACGAGCTCTCATACAGATCTTGCTTTTGAAAGACTGAATATACAAATGGACAGTGGCCAGATCATACATAAAAATAGAATTCTGACATGCAACCTGCCTAAGAAACCAGCCCCTTCATCTATGGTAAACAACCTAGCTGGCCAGTCTGCTATAAATCAGATTTGCAGGAAGACAAATTGCTATCTCTAGTAAAAATCTAGGAAGCTAAACAATAACTTCTGTAACAATCAGCCCCAGATGGCCAGGACTCGATTAATAACCAACAGCTTCCCTAATTTTTGTTCCTGCTTGCAACTTAGGATCAAACAGAGAAAGCCAAATAAGCCCCCTGCAACCAATCATGTAGGATGCCTCATTTCTAGCTAACCTGCTTACAGCTTCCCCATGCAACAGTCTCCAATCAGGGCACTCCTGAAGCCTTCTCTGCTTTCCACTAAAAAGCTTTCCCATTGCCTTCCCTCCTTGGATGCTCTGCCAAAACACAGGTGATGGTGGCTGACTCCCTTGCTATGGTAACTTCTGAATAAATAGCCTTTGCTTGTCCTCATCTGGTTAGCCTTTGTTTATTTCCCACAGTTAATGCAAGAGTCACTCTTGGCAGTTCAGCACCATAGCAGAGTGGATTGCAAATCTGGAAAAACGTAGAATGCTGTAGTAGTAACACCAGTATTCTTTCACCCAGATCTGTAGAGGTCTGGTCCAAATTCCCACCCAAGGAAGCTACAGGTAACTCAGTTACTGTGTAAGTGACAGTGGGGTGCAAAGCAGGAAAGCAACTTTTTATTTTAACTCCATTGTCCTTAAACCAGCCATACTATGTGGCAAAAGCCATTAGAGATAAAGTGTTTTTGGTCACTTCTAAGTTTTAACAAAGTCTCATTTTTGGTGCTCCAGAAAAGTACAGTTTAAATAAAAGTTTGCTCTCTCACAAAAAAAAACTACACCTCACATGTTAGAAACTGGAAACACAGGGAGGAAGGAGAGAGCGATTGTCATTGTCACTATATATCCAACTAACTCATCTGCATCTTTCTCTCCGCTGCCCCTGGTTCTCCCAGGATCAGAGCAGAGGGTGGGAGTGACTTGATCAGTGCAGGTATAACTCACCATGGGAGTTTCTCACCACACCTCTCAAGACAAACAGAATATTGAGGTGTGGCAGCAGGGGTGGTGACAGTATTGAGATTCCAGAGGTTTCCAGAGAGCAGACTGCATGCTGGTCTGTGACCTGGGAACCCCTACAGCTGAGCTTGTTCTGCTCTGGTGAAGGTGGGAAAGCTGTAAGTTCAGGTCATCTTGAATTCAGGCCTGAGGCAGCACAGGCTCTAATCCAGGGATTGGCAATTTTTTTCTGTAAAGAACAAGATAGTAAATATCCTTTTTAGGCTTTGTGGGTCACATGGTCTCTGTTGAATCTATTCAACTCTGCCGTGGAATGTAGAAGGCTCTAATCCAGGGATTGGCAATTTTTTTCTGTAAAGAACAAGATAGTAAATATTTTAGGCTTTGTGGGTCACATGGTCTCTGTTGAATCTATTCAACTCTGCCGTGGAATGTAGCCATAGACAATACGTGTAAATAAATAAGTGTGGCTGGGTTCTAATAAAACTGTTTATGGACACTAAAATCTGAATTTCATATTTTTTTATGTGTAATGAAAGTTTATTCTTCTTTTGACTATTTTCAACTTTAACATTGTAGAAACTGCTTTTAAGTTGCAAGCTATATGAAAACAGGTAGTGGGCCAAATATGGCCCAGGGCCATAGTTTGTAGATCACAGCCCTTAACTGACAGAAAATCACAGTGTATGGCGGTGCAGAAGTGAGAGGAGATGAAGTGATTCTAGTAGTTGGCTCTAGACATGACCACCTGAGAGGTACAGGCATATTGTCAAAGGAGGCACAAAAAACATCAGCGGTAATTCTGGAAATGGTAGGGCTGAGAGTATTCAATGCAGTGGGGAATTGAAGTGGGATTCAATATAGGGAGTGAGGTGAGGAGGAGGCTGTCCCTGAAGGGGAGTTGCCACGTCATGGTTAGCAAATCATCAAGTGGCAGGGAGAGGACCATGTTCCGGCTGAGGGAAAATAATTCGTTAGATTTCCTCACCATGGGTTGCAATTTGGGTTTGGGTTCAGGTCCTATATAGTAGCTATGCAGAACAAAGGCAAGTGATGTGGCAAAGATTTAGTCCATCACCTGTACCAAAATGTGCAGGGGTAGGGTCTGGAGGCAGTACTGAGCAGTGGTTAAGAGCCCAAGCTCTTGGCACCAATCCTACCAGTGGTACTTTGTCACTTAGTGACTCTGGGCACGTGGCTGGGGAATGATGAATGTTATCCGTCCACCCAGTGTTGTTGGGGAAATCGTTTGTGTTAGAATGAAAACCATCTACACAGCTTACTGTCTACATTAAACAGATTTTACTATTCCACTGCTTTCGTTAACATAACTTTACTATTCCTGGAAACTCTTGGCTGGAAAAATAGAATTTTCAAATAAATATTGTTTATTCAAAGACTTTCTGAAGGACCCATCGACTCTGCAGTAGAAAGATCAAATAATTTATATGCCAAGACTACGAGACTCCTTGTCTCAAAATTCCTCTCCTTGCTGTGCTTGGTAATTTACAACTGTTACGTGCTGATATTTACCCAATCCTAATTAAACCCCCTGTGTTGAGAGAGCCACCTTAAATCAGACTTCAAAATCTCTGTGAATATCCCAAGTTCACCTTTCTCCCTCTGAGGTACATCCAGGGCTCTAAAGGTAATGCTCTCCTTTACAGCAGTAAGCAAGAAATTCAGCTTTGCCTTATCAACAGATTATTCTGGTGATACTTTTGGGAGTCAGCGTATGTGAGCATAAAGCTTTCAGCAGGATGCCAGTCCACACTGTCAGTACTTCTCTAGGGAGTTAAATATCTACATCTCCTGTAGCATTATTCATAATGGCCAAAAGGCGAAAGCAACCCAAATGTCCTTCCATGGACGAATGGACACCCAAAATGTGGCACGTATGAGCAATGGAATATTATTTAGCCTTAAAATGGAAAGAAATTCTTGTGTTTTTTTTGTCTTTTTTCTATTTTTTCTTTATAGTAGTTTTGGTTTTACAGAGAAATTGAGTAGAAAGTACAGAGAGTTCCCACACCCTCCCCCATGCACATACAGTTTCTGCTATTGACGTGTTACATTACTGTGGTACATTTATTCCAATTCTGAATCAATATTGGCATGTTATTATTAACTTCATTTTACATTAGGGTTTCCTCTTTGTATTGTACAGTCTGTGAGTTTCGCCAAATGCTTAATGTCATGTATTCACCATTACAGTATCATACTTTTGCTGCCCTGAAAATTCTTTGTGTGACAGCATGGATAAACCGTGACGATGTTATGTTACGTGAAATAAGCCAGCACTAAAGGACAAATATTATCTGATTCCACTTACACGAGGTACCTAGAGTAGTCCAATTATAGGCTTTCCTTACTAATTAGGGTTGGGTATAATTTTACTATTGTATGTCTTATAGAGACAGAAAGTAGAATGGTGATGCCCAGGTTAGGGGGAGAGGAGAGCAGGAGCTATTGTTTAGTAGGTGCGAAGTTTCAGTTTGAGATGATGGAAAAGTTCCAGAGATGGACAGTGGTTGTCATTGTGCAACAGTGCGACTGTACCTAATGCCACTGAATTGTATACTTAAAAATGGTTAAAAGGTAAGTTTTATGTTGTGTGTATTACACACACACACACACACACACACACACACACACACACATCCTGAGGGACTTCAGAAATTTTCACTGCAGCTCTCACATATCTCTGTCCCTCATCCCTAACTCTTCCACTCTATTCTTCTTGATAAAATCTGGATTTTCCAAATAATGGCTGCTGATCTATAAGTACTATGCCTCTGTCCTCCAAAGTAGCTGCACTTTGGCCAATAGGCTTCCTGATAAAACCTATAAAATAAAATATTGTGCCCTCCTTCCCCACATTAGAATGCATTTCTTTGGAGACATCTAGTTCCAGATATTTTCTTTTCTTTTTTTTTTTTTTTTTCCTTTTTTGTCTTTTTTCATGTCCGGCAACGGATCACAACCCTCAGTGTCGCTCCCGTAACGGACCGGCAACGGGATTGCAACCCTCGGTGTTGCGCCCGCACCTCGCTCAGCCAGTGAGCGGGAACTGGTCTGTATGTGGGATCCGAACCCTCAGCTGGAGCGCCGCCACGCTCCCAAGCGGCGTACTGTAGCAGTGCGCCACCAGGCCGGTCCCAGATATTTTCTAATAAAGGCTTCTGTTAAGGGTGATCTGGCTGATTTTCTTTCACTCTGTGTGTGTGTGTGTGAGAGAGAGAGAGAGAGACAGAGAGAGTGCGCCAATGAACTTGGAGGTCCATAATATAAGTACTGCATGGGCTTCCAGGGCTTTCCCTTGGAATGTCGATTCCTGGTCCAGTTAGATGAAAGAGATTCATCTCTTTCAGAGATTCATCTTCCTTTTTGGAAGCCAGCAATGGCATCTGGGCCATTGGACCTTGGGACTTAATGTTGACCTCAACCAACATATACTCAGGGGTCAAAGGCTATTAACTTACATTCTGTCCTAGCGGAGTGGATCAGAGAGTAGGATGGCCTGAGTCTGTAGAGAACCAGCTGGAAGGAACCAGGAAAGGCAGAAGCAGGGCACAAAGCAGGAGATGACAGCCAAGTTCATCTGACATGGCTTGCCTTGAAAAGCTGTTGAGACCCTGACTGAAAAATCCTCTGTGTGGGGATTTCAAGAGAGGTTGAGGACAGTCTTGGTGAGGAGTTGGAAAAGCATCCTGAACACTGGTGGTGAGGACTCCCATCAGTATCTGTGGGAAGAACTTGGAACCCAGTGAAAGGGGCTGCAGAGGAGATCAAGTGGCCTTGAGACATGATACAGGTGAGCAGGCTCTGCCCTGAGGCAGCCAGTGGGTAGTACATAAAGTAAATCAGAGTTGCCTAGACCCCTGGGTGCTGGGTGCGCCCTTACCAGCTTCAGCACTGGAAGGTTTCAGGAGCTGTTTGTAACAGGGCTCTAGGGCTCTAACTTGATGAGAGATCACTAGGACCCCATTGTGTCCTTGAGGGCCAAAGCACTGAACAGTAGTCTTACCATTGCAGCTTTGGAGTAAAACAATAACCAATCTAAAAAAACAATCATTAAGAGAATTTTAACTTAGATACTCAATTAAATAAAAAAGAAAACAAAAAGCACAGAAAGGTATGCCAAACGTTATAGAAAGATTTATTTTAGAGATGTTTAAAATATGTTTTAGTCCGTTTTATGTTGCTATAACAGAATTACCTGAGACTGGGTAATTTATAAAGAAGAGAGGTTTATTTGGCTTACGATTCTGGGACAGCTGCATCTGGCACGGGCCTCAGGCTGCTTCTACTCATGGCAGAAAGTGGCAGACAGCTGGCGGGTACAAGTAGATCACATAGTGAGAGGAAGCAAGAGAGAGAGAGAAGGTGCCAGGGTCTTTTTAAACAACCAGCTCTCCTGAGAACTAATAGAGCGAGAACTCACTCATTACTCCCCCCTCCCCCAGGGAGAGCATTAATCTATTCATGAGGGATCTGCCCCCATGACTCAATCAGTTTCCAGCACTGCCACATTGGGGATCAAATTTCCATGTGAGTTTTGGTGGGGACAACACATCCAAACTCCATCAAAATACAAAAACTTTGGTGCCTAAGCTAAAATCTCCAATTATCTAAACAGCTAATTAAGGGGTAAACACTCTGAATCAGTAATGGCAGTTAAGTAAGGCATTACAGAATCTTGCTAATCCATCCTTAAGCATATGAAAAACTTCAAGAGCAAACCTAATGCAATCACAAGTCTCCATCATTTAATTTCAGAGATCTGAACTGATTAAGAACCTGGGTAAGGAGAAGCATTCTCTCCCTGGGCACAAGTTAGACCTAGTGCTGTTTGCTCTTAAGCCCAGTCACAGAAAGATACCCAGGCAGGTGACTGGATCTTTTATTAGAGCAGTGACTGGCATTCATTATCTCATTGAGAACAGGGTAAAAACCTTTCTGTTATTCATGCACTATGTTTTATAGACCAAAGGAGCAGTCATTTAATAGCTAGAGAGTGGGCAAATTAATAATAATGGACCAGACTCTCATCCCATGCAATCAAATGGATGTTATTCTCTATTGAGTTATATGGCATAAGAATCTCACTTAATAACAGTAATAAATAATGCAGTAATTTCCATGCCAGCTGCTAACGGTTTCTTTGCTTCTAACCAGGGTTTTATATCATTGCATTTCTACCTACGGGAAACAATGACATTCTCAGACCTATTTTAAAAGTCTGCACTTTTTGTTTTTATTGCTGTGGTTTTTATGGGTTGTCTCAGGCCTGGGGTTGGATTTTTAGGTCCCTAAGAGGGGCAAATGTGATCAAAACAGTGTTGTTAGTGGAGCTTGATGTGACCACTATGGAAGAGGAGTTCAGGACAAAGGTACCTGTCATTAGGGTTTTGCAGATTTGTATGATACTTGGGGGAGAATATATACTTTGCCTGTATTGATTATTTTGCTAGTGGATTGGATCTGTCTTTGGTGGTGTGGACTGACTGACTAATGAAGTTTAGTAGAGTGGATTCATCTGGGTTCTGAATCCAAGAATACATAGTAAGTTGGTATTTATTATATACATAAATATATATATTTTAATCTTTGGAGATAGCTCAGAAGATGAGGAGGCAGAGTAGAGTCAATGTGTGAACTTAAAAATATTCCTGTTTTTTTCTTTGGGCTTCATCTCTGTCCATCATGGACAATCATTTTGCTGTATTATCTTGGAGTGGTTTTATCATCACTCTAGTGCTCTAGATATGACTGTGCCTTAACCTCCACCTCTTTGGGATTTATACACACTTGCTTTATACTTCTGTTTTAACATCTCACTTCTTGGATGCTACTTGGATAGGTTGCATGCCTGTTTGTTTTCCTTATGCAGCTGTAAACCTCTTTTCTATCTCACAAAGTAGGTTGTTATTACTCCCAATCGACACGTGGAAATCTCAGTGCAGAGAGGACTATGTGCCTAAGGTTGCAGAGGTGGTAGGGCCAAAGCTGAGATCGGAAGAAGGCCGTCCAGCTCCAGAGTTCATGAACTTAACCGCACTCTGCTGCCTTTCTTGTGAACAGCGGCCCAGTGCCTTAGACATGGCATTGTGAATTGAATTACTTTGCTCACAAATATAGTGTGCAAGCATAAGATGATATTACTGTAAACAAAGAATGTTTCTTGGGAAATGGGGCACATGTTTTCCAGGATATTCTTCAAGTTATTGTCTCTCTAAAAGTATATCATATCTTCTGTCCTCAGCAATGCTTCTGGATCTCTGGATTTTTCTGAGGCGAAGCAGAAATGTCCAGTACTGAAACTGCTTCTATGAGCTTGGGGAAATTCCTGACACAGACAGCATCCTGTGCTCCCTAACTCAAGCAGCTCCCCTTGCAAGGAATGTCTGTGGGTCTCTCTCAGCAGTGGGATTTCTCTTCTCATTTATCACTGAGAGTAAACACACCTAGCATATTCTTAGTAATTCTGAGAGTAGGGAAAATAACATTAAGTTATAAATTTCTCTTATATTAAATGATCCATTTTGTTGAAAAAAAACCAAAACACATTACAATAATACTTGATTTCCATCTCCTCACAGTCTCATTTTAAGATGTAATAGTTTTTAAATTGCAAAAGAACACTTTGGAAAACACTCTGTTACATTTCTCCAGAATGTCTTCCTGATGGCAATATACATGGAGAATAAGAGCTTAATTTTGGATCCAGACAGATGCTCTTTGGGTTCTGTGAAAGGCATTTTCCTAAACAAACTGCTGAACACTTCAGAAATGAGACCTGTGATGTCTAGCACAGGTTTTACAGAATGCACGTAAAAGAGATTGCAGTATTCCTTGTCGGATGAGTTCTGATATTCCCTGGCTGATGAAAGGATGTGTATTTGTGAGATCAACTTAAGGGAGAGTAAAGATTCTGATGCTAGCTGCTAAACTAATTTATCATTAAAAGAACAAAACTATATGCATAGTCAAAATAATTGCTATAAGAGTTCTCATAGTTATTCCTTGTGACTCTTTTCACCCTTAGAGTAGGAAAGTCCTATGACCCAGGAACTTAAAAGCCTAACATTCAAGTGTAAGTTGTCTTGTGCATAACTCTGTGATTTAGCACATCTCATTATTACTTCTAAATCCTCCTTGTGAGTAAGATGCAACTTAATCACAGAGTGGTATCTGGTTATTTGTCAGATGCAACTTAATCACAGAGTTGTATCTGGTTATTTGTGTTGGGGTGTGAGGGTGTCAGGGGCTATGGAGAGAAAAGTAACCAATGCAACTTAATCACAGAGTGGTATCTGGTTATTTGTGTTGGGGTGTGAGGGTGTCAGGGGCTATGGAGAGAAAAGTAACCAAGGAAATCAAGGAAATACAAGCAAGCCATATAATGAACAAAAACAAAAACAAAACAAAACAAAACAGCAAAAGCTGGAAATCTGAACCAAACATGAGAAAGAGAATAGTAAGACATCATAAATTTGTAAAATTCTTGAGTAAGGAATTTTCTACAGAACATGAGGTTGGTCAGGGTGACCCTAGATGGCATTTGGGTTAAAATTAATTCAACAATATTTATTAAGCACCTCCTATGTGTCAGACTGTCTTCTACACCATTAGGATACATCAATGAGGGAAACCGTAGTAGCTGACCCATACTATGGTCTTACCATATAGCATGGTTGGGGACTACATGAAGTGCTTACAGACATCATCACATTTAGCCTTCACTTCTCAGTGAAGACACCAAGATTCAGAGATTAAGTGACTTGCCCAAGCTGCACAGCTAGTAATTGGCACTGCAAATATCATATTTTTAAGCTCCTCGATGGGTCATATTGTCCAGCAACTTGGTTTGAGATGAGTAAAATTTTAAGCCTATTTTACAGATGAGATAATTGGGCCTGGTAAGATAACATGACTTATCTAAAATTTTCCCATGTTAGGTGGTAGAAGAAACCATGTCTCACATGTCTGGCTGCTCAGATGGTGCTTCTCGATTCCACACTGCCTTTTCACCTGTGAAACTGAATATGAAACAATCTGTATGCATTTTCAGTATTATAAAATACCATTTAATAGTTGAAATTGTGGGTATAGAATGTAAGACTATCTTTGCAAGATGGATTGATATGTCATAATTACAAATGTAGAGTAGTCATGCTTTTAAAAAATGAATATTGATGAGTTAAACTTGAACCTTTATTTTTAAGATAGGCCTAAGAGTTTCTAAAGTATATTGTTACATTGAAATAAGGTATTATGTTATTGTTGGTAATGTTTTTAAAACTGTTTCTCCTTTTCAAATTTGATATACTATTCTAAGTATTCACAGAATTTAGCTCATAACAACCCCAGACAAGTCAAATAAATAACTTATTAAAGTGTCAGTAACATACTAAATTATTAGGATGGATGAGAGCATTTAAGAATAACCACAATATGAAAAATTCAAGTAATTCTCTTTAAGTGGCTCATAATTTCCTTATCCTTATTACTTCTCTCTTGCCCCATATCCACAAGCTGCAAGTTAATAGAAAACAGGAACATGGTCTCTGTGTGTGTGTGTGTGTGCGCGCGCGCACGCACGCATGCACCTATGCTCAGGATATTACATTTGTGTATCTGAGGATTGGTTATTTTATTCAGTTTATTTGGAATTCAGGAAAGCAGGAAACACATTTAACTCTTAAGCATCATGGGAATAGGTCATATAACACAGTCAGGAACCTCTTATAACAAAGTAAATATAGCCAGGTGTGAGGGAAAATAAATTCCATATGTTTAAAAATTATTTGAGGAGATAGAATTTCATTGGAAAATATAAGTGGAATCTGGACGTCCTTTCATTAAAAAGTTTATTAAGCTGTAACGTGTCTGATAGCCAGTGATTATCTTAGAATAGAGCGAAGGTACCATTGTAGGGTAAAATACCATTGAATAAATATTCAAAGCACCATGTTCAAACTACATCTATAACTTTATTTGTTCAAAGTAGAATTCTCTTCCTTACTGGGTTAGAACATTTACTGAGTCCTTATAAAATGTCTGGAATTACAATTAATATTCTAGAAGCTTCTTTATTCCTGAGAGATAGCAATCTGTCTAAGATCTGAGAAGGCACATGGAATCCTTCTCCGGGCCGCAGTGCTAGGTATTTACATAGAAAAGTGTGTTCCATGCTTCCAGCAAGCCTATTAGGTTCTATTATTATCCTTCTTGGACAGAAGTGGAGATGGAGAGATTTAGCAACTCATTCACCTTTCCCCACTGCAAAGACTGGGATTTCAATCCTGGTCTGTCTGGTTGCAAAACAGTTCTACTGAATCATGCTGCCCTTCAATGGGGAGAATTATAAGGTAATGAAGAAAAGATGACAGATAACAATGCCTGGATACAAGAAGGGAGGGTAGACAAGGGTGTGGAGTGGTGGTGGCAGGAGGTGGAGATGTGGGAATAAAGCTACTTGACCACCTCCTGGTTGGCTAGGTTCTTCCTTGTTGCTGGACCTTGGCCTTTCCCCATCCACTGAACAGCCTCTAAGGAAATCAGAAAGTTTCCTGTTGATTTGTTTTCTGTTACAGAAGGCACACAATTCAGCAGGGTAAGAAGTAAAAATCATTGAATATAAACTTCTGGTAGCAAGAACACATTCTGAGGACTAGCAGGACTTAAATTCAGGAACTTAAGATTTAGAAGACAACATGCTTCACATTTTATACTTATTTCATTCTGAAAAAGACTATAGATGTGTTCCTTGCCATCCTGGAAAGGAACACATCTTCTAATAATCCCAGGAAGAGTGGATGAAGACTAAAAGAAAGACAGTAAGGAAGGGAACTAACATTTATCAAGTGTCAGCAATGTTCAAGAAACCCTGCTTGGGGTCTTGCATATGTCAACTCCTTAAATTCAAAGAACAACCTCAATAGTAGGAATTTATATTGCAATTTTATAGACCAGAGCTTGAAATTTAGAGAGGTTAAGTGAATTTTCCAAGGTCACATAGCTAGTGAGTTGGAAGGTTGGCTCTTGCTAATGCTAGATACTGTACTTTTTTTTTTTCAGTCTGCCCTGTAGAATTGGTAAAATATCCCCCACAACACTACAAATAGCTCTTCGTCTGTAAAATGTACTAGACACACCCCAGTTTACCAGTTATAAACATTTCCTTCCCAGCTCTAACCATTCCTGCTTCATTTCATTTCATTCTAAGAGGGTAATCAGAATGTCTCCAAATGGCTCCTCTAGGGATTGAATACACAAAAATGGGAAGAAGATGTGGTTAGTCTCTCCAGACCTCCTCTCTTAGCTACTTTAGTCCCAAGATAACTTCTTTTAGACCCAGGACAGGGAACCAGTTCATAGACATACAGCAATAGATTAGCTGTTAGGATCATTAGCATTTGCAATGTGAATATGCAAAATACAATTTTAGAATAATGCTGTTGACATTAAATCTGAACATACCAGTTTCTTGTCTTCCATGTGGTGCTCTGGGTTTACACTAATTTGTATGAAGCAGGCAGAGTACCACTGAGGGTGGCTGAGCAGACAGTGTAGGAGATGAAGGAATGATCTTAATGGTAACTGTAAACAAATCCCAGTTACCTGTGACTTTCCTCATGTTACCCCATGTTATGTTTATGCCAAGGGGAATTTCCTATCTAAGGTGAATTAGTTACACAGTGTCAATCACAAGCTCTTTGCGTGCTCCAGACCCAGCAGGGGCTCCAAAATATGAGTGCATATTTGGGTGTGTATGTATTTTACTTTAATGAATAAATAAGTAGGATAAATGAAAATGCATTGAGCAAGCAAATGAAGGTTTGGATTTCTTGAGCTTCTGCCCGCGAAGAGGGGGTCCCTCTGGCTGGCCAGGTTTTAGGCAAGTTAGGGTTAAGGTTAGTGTTAGGGCCTTCCCTGTATCTCTTTTCCTATCTTTCACTCACAACTGTCAGAGGTATTAGTTTGGGAACCGAGGTGCAGGAGGTAGTTCTCTGAAGTCAATATTCAGCAAATTACTGATCCTCACACCAGCTTCAGTTCAAGTGTCATGGAGAATGTAGTTCAAAGCTGGTACCCCTTGATTTTCCTCTTCGGGGTGTCTCACACAATGATTGGGAGTGTGCTTAGTTTAATTAATCTATCTTCTTCGTAGGTAATTGTATCAGTGTATTTTGTGTTGCTGTAACAGAATACCTGAGACTGGATAATTTATAAAGAACAGAGGTTTATTTGGCTTACGATTCTGGGACAGCTGCATGTGGTGCAGGCCTCAGGCTGCTTCTACTCATGGCAGAAAATTGCAGGGCAGCCAGCAGGTACAAGCAGATCACATGGTGAGAGGAAGCAAGAGGGGTGGAGGGGAGGTGCCAGGTCTTTTAAACAACCAACTCTCATGGAAATTAATAGAGCAAGAACTCATTCACTTTGCTGATAACCCTCCCCCTCTGGGTGGGGGCATTAGTCCATTCATGACAGACCTACCCCCATAACCCAAACTGCTGGAAATAAGATTTTGACATGAGCTTTGGAGGGACAACACATTCAAACTCTTATCAGTGATATGTTCTCCTATTTCATTTTCAAGCAGAAACTGCCATTTATAACCCTCCCCCTCCGGGTGGGGGCATTAGTCCATTCATGACAGACCTACCCCCATAACCCAAACTGCTGGAAATCAGATTTTGACATGAGCTTTAGAGGGACAATACATTCAAACTCTTATCAGTGATATGTTCTCCTATTTCATTTTCAAGCAGAAACTGCCATTTACTATGGCTAATGATATTTTCAGTTGTTCCCTTTTGGTTATCCATGGTTAACCCAACTGTTCAAAGGGTAAACTGCTGGTGATAGTCACAGGTGGGGTGGATTCAGGTTGGCATAATTTTATCAGACAATAAAATAGATATTTCTTATTTTAAGAAGTGTTAAAAGATAGGAGGTCTGTCCTTCTTCGTTTCTCGTACCCCCTGTACCACCCATAACACAACTTGGCTCAGCTGTTCTACAACAAAGTCCAGGTTTGAGGCCAGCTTCGTGGGTATGTGTTTTGTGCAGTCCCATCAACTCCCATGCTTAAAAGTGCCCCACACTTGGTTTAATGCTCTGTGATTGCCGTCTTGAAACTCTTAATAATTTTTTCACAAGTGGTCCTGCATTTTTATTTTGCTCTGGGCATCACAAACTGTGTAGCTGGTCCTGCCTAGATTATGGTATCTGCTTTCGAATGACCAAGAGGACATGGTTGAAGAGAGCAATAATAGAAGTTGGCAATTTTATA
Source organism: Galeopterus variegatus (assembly GCF_000696425.1). Taxonomy (NCBI): domain Eukaryota; kingdom Metazoa; phylum Chordata; class Mammalia; order Dermoptera; family Cynocephalidae; genus Galeopterus; species Galeopterus variegatus. The sequence continues at coordinate 175,355 of NW_007729328.1, forward strand.
AGCCCAGAGACCTGTGTGCTATGCTGAGATGCAGACACAAGGGAAACAATTAGCAAGAGGCAAAAGTATAGAAATAGTTCCCAACTTTCAAGTCACATTTTTGCATCAGACTTAATAATGGGGCTTAAATGTGAATTCTCTGAATAAGAGATATATAATTGAGTTATTTGAAAAACGCTTTTCAAAGTCAAATGCTGATGCTTTTTGGAGTGCTTGGTTCTTCATGTCTGCTCCCCCATAAGCTCAGATAATCACAGGTTGATGGTAAACTGGTGTGCAAGACCAGAGCAACTGAAAATATAGCTCTTCACCAGTGTGAAGTGACCTCCTCTTTCTCCCAAATTTTGATTTACTTGAAAATACAGGTAAAAGTGTTTCTTGCTACTGCCATCGTTCAAGAAACATACCCTATATCATATCCAATTTAGGAAAGCATAATTTTCACCAGCAGGTTATCTTTCTCCTTACCATAATCTATATTACCTTTCCCTTGATTATTGGCTAAATCCCATCAATTCATATTTCTTGAATCTATCCCCTGCTAATCTATAGCCTTCCACTCTCTTACTTCAGTCTTTTAACACTTCTTGTATGGGCAATCACTGTAATCAATCCTTAAATGGTGTCAGATTAATCTTCACCCGATACTCTTCACAGGGTAATCCTTCTAAAATAACAGTCAGAGAGGTGAGCAGGTATGGAGGGAGAAATCTGGATAAATAAACTAACTAGGAAGGCTGATTTTGCCACCTTCCTGTTTTATTCAACTCAGTGGCTTCTTTCCCCTTTGTAAGTTGCATTTTCCTCATGCCACAAAGATTCTTTGGACAGGCACCGCAGGTACTTTTGTCTTCTTCTGCAGTCTCGTCCCTCACTGTGTCTTCCTGCATTGCTTTGGCTCCATGTTCTGTCTGATCTGGAGACTGTACCTGTTGTTTCTTCTATTTCAAACTCCTTACTCTATCTTCTTCAACTGAATCACTTCTACTTGCTTTTTAAGATGAATGCTACCTTCTCCAAGGAAGGCCTCTCTAACACTCCTCACTTCCTACTTAGTCAGGTGCCCCTCTTTTGTGCTTCCAGAAAAAAGTATGTACAACTCTATTGTAGCACTTATCATATAGTATTAAAATTATTTACTTATTTGACTTCTTCCACTAGTCTTGACCACCTTGAGAAAGGACATGTAATTTTTTGGTCTTAATACTTGGTGCTCATAGCCTGATGAATAAACAAATAAACGAATGAGTGAGTTAATGGAATGGACCAAAAGAATATTTCATTATCTATGAGAATTTCCGGAACATCAAGAGTAAGAACTTGCATGCTCCTTTAACAGGTGATCTTAATTTTGCAGTTAAACATGTTTGGTGTTTCTTGGAGGAATTTGAATGAAAATCTTTCTGAACCAAAATCTTTCTGAACATTGTAAATCAAAGTTACTACTGAATTATGAGATTTGGGCATCGAAGAGAAAAATAGATTGCTGTACTTAAATTCTACAAAATACAATTTCTAAATTTACAGACGAACCATACATTTTGGGCTTTGAGGGATGTTTCTTGTCGTTGGGTAGACCAAGGGAAGTGGGCAGCTTTCCTGGAATAGATGCTGTGTATTGGCATGAAAGGCAGAGTGACAATTCACTCCTCTTCGACCTTCCCATAAGGCTGATGGTCTTGGTTTAGGGTTTCTTTGCAAGGAGGAAAGAGAACACGGACAAAATAAAACTGGGTATGTACCCCCAAGAAGTAAAAATATTTGAGGTCTATTAAAGATGAAGTGTGATGTCACCTAGATATTTCTCTACATTTATTTGTATCCATAGAAAAGTATTGTGAGCTATATCCTCTAAAGCAAGGATGGCAAACACTTGACCCAGGATGAGCCCAGGACAAACAGTAGTTCTCAATTACAATACGTTTTTCTGCTGAGCTTGGATTGGGCCTCAGAATTATTCTTAATATAGTGCTCCAGGTAACTTCTACCAATTGATTGAGTTGCCAAGTGATATGAAATCAGTTTGCAATTCTCTTTTCTAATGAGGATGTCTACCTGATTTGTCCATTGGTGGGTTTTCCTAATTTTGGCAGCTTAATTTCATGACCATTGTTATGAAATTAAATTTAATTTCATGACCATTGTTGGTATGGTGGGGGTGGATGCATGGCCTGATAAGTCTGAAATCTGCAGGGCAGGATGGCAGGCTGGAGACCTAGGTTGTAGTCTTGGATCTGAAAGCTGTTTGGGGGCAGAATTTCTTCTTCCTCAGGGAGCCCCTGTCTTTTCTCTTAAGGTCTTCAGCTGATTGGGCAAGGTCCACCCATATGATAGAGGGTAATCAGCTTTACTTGAAGTCTGCTGACTTAAATGTTAATCACATTTTTAAAATACTTGTACAACAATATCTAGACTGGTGTTTGACTAAATATCTTAGTACCATAGCTTAGCCAAATTGCATTTAAAATTAACTATCACAAACTCTATTGGCTTAAAAGAATTACTCCCTTGTTATGAAAGGAATTACATGTAATTCCTTTCTTTCTTCCTTCCTTCTTCCCTTTCACTGCTTCCTGTGTACCATGTACTGCTCTAGGAACTGAAGATATGGTGGAGGATTTCACAACTCCAGAGAGCACAATTTATAGAAACTAAAACTCCAGTAGAGTTCACTGAAATTGGGCAACAGAGTAGTATGGATGCAAAGCAGAAATTTCAGGAAAAGTAAATATTATGTACCTTCTTTGCTTGTAAATATTCTTTGCAAATAACTTCTACAGACCAATTCCTTCTTTATTAGTCACAGGGTATTAATTTTATCAAACAAACCTGAATACCTTCCAGGTTGAGGGCTTTCTAGAAGACTCTCCCTTATTATCCAAAATCGCTCTCTTTCATGCTTACTTTCCTCCTCTTGGAATCAAATACACACTGACTTCCTTGACACTCAATCTCACAAAGTTTTTTCTGTTCAATTTCTTGTGCTGATGTAAACAGACATTATAAATACATTAAGAAATGTTTTAATTGTGGTAAAATATGCATTACATAAAATTTACCATCTTAACCATTTTTAAGTGTACAGTTCAGTGTCATTAAGCACATTCACATTGTTGAGCAAACACTAGTATCCATCTCCAGAATTCTTTCCATCTTGCAAAACTGAAACTCTGTACATCCCATTAAACAATAATTCCCCATTCTTCCCTCCCCCTTTCTTGCAACCATCATTCTACTTTCTGTCTCTATGAATCTGACTACTTTAGGTACCTCATATAAGTGAAATCATATAGCAGTTGTCTTTTTGTGCTGGCTTATTTCACTTAGCACAATGTCCTCAAGGTTCATTCATGTTGTACTATATGTCAGAATTTCATTCGTTTTAAGGCTGAATAATATTTTATTGTATGTACATACCTCATTTTGTTTATCTATTCATCTGAGTTTCTTGCAACCATCATTCTACTTTCTGTCTCTATGAATCTGACTACTTTAGGTACCTCATATAAGTGAAATCACATAGCAGTTGTCTTTTCGTGCTGGCTTATTTCACTTAGCACAATGTCCTCAAGGTTCATTCATGTTGTACTATATGTCAGAATTTCATTCTTTTTAAGGCTGAATAATATTTTATTGTATGTACATACCTCATTTTGTTTATCTATTCATCTGTTGATGGGCACTTGGGTTGCTTCCACCTCTTGGCTATTGTGCATAATACATGGGTGTGCAAATATCTCTTTGAGTCTCTGTTTTCTTTTTGGGGGTATACATTCCAGAAGCAGAATTGCTGGATCATATGGTAATTCTATTTTCAATTTAATAAGTGTATTTTTAAAGCTTTTGATTCATATTCTCTCCTCAGTTAAACCTTGTCCAACATTTATGGTTCTAGGGAAGGGAGTATGGTGATAGACTGGTGGGCTATGGGAAGAAAAGAGCATGGTGGTTAGAGAGGCAGATAGTGAGACATGTATGCCCTCTNTCTTGCAAAACTGAAACTCTGTACATCCCATTAAACAATAATTCCCCATTCTTCCCTCCCCCTTTCTTGCAACCATCATTCTACTTTCTGTCTCTATGAATCTGACTACTTTAGGTACCTCATATAAGTGAAATCATATAGCAGTTGTCTTTTTGTGCTGGCTTATTTCACTTAGCACAATGTCCTCAAGGTTCATTCATGTTGTACTATATGTCAGAATTTCATTCGTTTTAAGGCTGAATAATATTTTATTGTATGTACATACCTCATTTTGTTTATCTATTCATCTGTTGATGGGCACTTGGGTTGCTTCCACCTCTTGGCTATTGTGCATAATACATGGGTGTGCAAATATCTCTTTGAGTCTCTGTTTTCTTTTTGGGGGTATACATTCCAGAAGCAGAATTGCTGGATCATATGGTAATTCTATTTTCAATTTAATAAGTGTATTTTTAAAGCTTTTGATTCATATTCTCTCCTCAGTTAAACCTTGTCCAACATTTATGGTTCTAGGGAAGGGAGTATGGTGATAGACTGGTGGGCTATGGGAAGAAAAGAGCATGGTGGTTAGAGAGGCAGATAGTGAGACATGTATGCCCTCTCCTTATCCCCTACCCCTTCCAGGCCACAATCCCAGGGTGAGGGATATACTGGATAGATTGAAAGGAAAGGTGAAAGCTGAGTGGGAGGAGTTTGCCTCATTTCCTACTTGGGATTTTCCTCAAAGGGTGGTCCCAACACCACTATGGCAGCCATACTAAAGTAAAATTCGTAGATACAAAAAATAGCTGCTGGCACTGATTGGTGACTTTGAGCAAGAGGGAGGCATGATTCATAGAGGTGAGCATCAAATGGCCCTGTGTCTGCTGGGCAGACATCTAGGACAAGACAGGGAATCCACCAACACTGCAGGGACTCTGAGCTGAGGGTAGAACTTGATGGCAGGGAGACCCAAGCCAAGGGAAAACAGACTTCAAGTTCACCAACTACAGATGCCATCAGAGCAAGCAGACAAATGACACAACAGCAGACAAAGAATGCAACCACTGAAGAGAACAGAAAGGAGAAGGAGCAGGGAGCACAACTGTGGAACACTGAAGATTTATCTGGAAGAGACAATTGTAAGCTGAGTTACATTAATGGGCCCAGTGAATTTCCCCTGCTACCTCGGGGGACAGTGCATGTGGAGGATCAGAACACTTAAAAGAATATAGATTATTATGTAGATGATAGCATTCAAACAACTTTCTCTATGCAAATCAGAGTCATAGTGTGATCAAATCATGATGATGATAAACCTATCACATGTAGGTTTCCTCACTTACAGATTAACTAAAAGGAGAAGGAGCAGGGAGCACAACTGTGGAACAGTGAAGATTTATCTGGAAGAGACAATTGTAAGCTGAGTTACATTAATGGGCCCAGTGAATTTCCCCTGCTATCTCGGGGGACAGTGCATGTGGAGGGTCAGAACACTTAAAAGAATATAGATTATTATATAGATGATAGCATTCAAACAACTTTCTCTATGCAAATCAGAGTCATAGTATGATCAAATCATGATGATGATAAACCTATCACATGTAGGTTTCCTCACTTACAGATTAACTACGAGACTTGAGAACTGAAGGAAAGCAACTATCTAAGCACACCAAATTAAAATACACCCATTCATAAAATAATTCTGTAATTAGCTCAATATTCTGTTTTATTTGGATGAGAAGACCTGGTCTGAGATATTTTTCCCCTTCCTGTACAAAAATGATTTTTTTGTGGCTGCTCTGTGAAGACCTCATTATTTAGAAGAAAGACGTCCCTTCTAAAGGGGGTAGGCATATAAATTACTGGGTTTTGCCCATGACCACAGGCCATCATTGAGGAAAATAGCTTAATAATGTACAGAATGGAGCTAGTCACCTCTGTGAATCATGATGGGTATAGTTACACTACTTGGTGGGAGCACTTCAAGAGTTATTGAGAGTGCTCAGGAAATGGCCTTGGGAGGAGGCAAATGGAAAATGACCCCAGGAAGGGTGAGAAAAAGACATCCTCACATTCTCAGGTGCAGGAATGAGCAGGGACTTCCTTCCCCTTCTTTCCATTTGAGGTAACAAACGTACACTGCAGCTCTTTAGGACCAGAATGTACTTCTTTTTAAAACATTTTTAAATTTATTTTTTACTTTTTAAATAAAAACGGTGTGTGTATATATATTTATATAGATGGTGTACAAAATGATACTTTGATATTCACATGCATAGTGAACTGAATACTACAATCAAACTAACATAGTCATATCTCTTCACACAGTTACCACTTTTGGTGTGTTAGTGATAAAACTTAAGATCTACTTTCTTAGCAAATTTCCAGACCACAATGCAGTATTATTAACTATAGTCCCCATGCTGTACAATAGATCTCTAGAACTTATATTTCAATATATCAAGAAAACTTAAATAACAGATAGAACAGTACGAATGCTTGTTCACTTTAATCTGTGTTTCTCAGAAAAAACAAATTTGTTTAACAATCTACCTTTGGTGCATCTGAGTTGATGATGTGGAGCCAAGTAAGAGAAGAAGGTTCTGTAATGCTTCAAGTCCTCATTGAGTTATTATGAAGTAGAGGAATTGCTTGAAAAAAGTCACTCTCTCTCATATTCTTCCTTTTATGCATTCAGCTCTAAATTATGCTTATCAGCTGTGATAAGGCTCTCAGCAAGGGCCAAATTCATGGGTTGAGTCTCTAGCAGGGGACAGAGCAAATATTTCTTGAGCACCTACTATGTTTCTGGTACTCTTAAAAATACTGAGTATATCGATGTGCTGAAAGTTGACTCCATTCTTTTTCCCTTCTGATACTTTTCCAACACACCAGTCGCTTCTGCCTCACTTGTGAATAATTGAAATGATACATAATGACTACGAAAGAATGTAAGAGTAGTCTATTGCCTAAAGCTCATATCTATAGGAAGGACCTCCTTAGCCTTCAGAAAGTCATCTTGTTTGCCGTTAACCTAAAGTAAGGAAAACTTTTCTGAAATTTTCCCCCTGGATTTAGTATTTATAGTTAAAATGTGGGGTTTGTGTGTGCACGAATATGATTCAGTAGTGGGGAAGGGATATTTGAAACAGGCTAGGAGCTGTGCTCTTAATTTAGCAATAGGGAGATTATATAGAAAGAGATGAAATGACTAGGGCAAAGAAGTTATGTCTTGACAATGTAGTTCAAGCTCACACATTTCTGGCTCACTGTTAAGCAGTGTGTATTCTCCTCTCAAGCCTTGCTTTCAGAAAAAAAGGTGAATTCATGTGACAACCAATATAGTGCATCCCCACTTTGCTTTAAATGCATTCAAAAAGAATTCTGCCAGTCCTATCATTTCTATCTTGTCAAAAATGATAACGTTACTATTTATCCTAACTATACTTCTTACTTTTATAAGTAATATTGAATCAAACATCCACGTACACAGATATTTGCATACTTTTCTGATTATCTTCTTAGAATAGATTTTTATGAGTAGAGTTCCTGGATGAAGCTTATGCACACTGAATTGTATTCATTTGAAAAAGTTGCCCTTTATTGTTGGGCCAAATTATGCTTTCATCTATGATGCGTAAGAAACCCATTTCCACCACCCACACCAGCCTAAAGGGTCATTAAAAAAAACCCAAAAAACTTTACTGGTTTTCATTTGCATTTCTTTAATCACTAAAGAAGTTGACATTTTTATATGTTTATTGACTGCTAGTATTTTTACTTTTATGATTTATTTTTTAAAGAAAATGCTTATTTTCCCCTTAGGTTTACAGTAACATCTTTAAATTAACAGCATACTGAATGCATTAAAAAAATCTATCTATCCCTTTTCAACTTTATAATAGCCCTCTGAAGTAGTGAAGATACATTTTCTTGCTTTTATTTGGAAGATAGAGAAGCTGAGCCTGCGTTCTCGTAATCAGTTAACGGTGGGAGCCACCCCAGAGTCCGGTGTCATCCACTCCCTTTGCTTTCCCCTTTGCCCTGCTACCTATCAACCACCCTGGTGGACCAGAGAGCGCAGTAGCAATAGCTGTAATTGAACATGCAGAGGATCCCATAAAACAAGATGAGCATATATCGGTGACTTCAAATGAAAAGCAGCCCAGTTCCTAGAGATGCAGTTGCCTGGGCTGCTGTGAAGCCTCAAAAGGGACAGGAAAGTCTTTGAAAAGAGAATGGGAGGAGAAATTGACTCCTCCAAACTGCTTCTGATAAACCAGCCATTTCCTTGGTCTGGGTTAACACTCACACTCTGTAATGTCACACATGAGCTGCTCAGCTAAAATTTCAAAGCCAGAGAAACCAAAATGAAAGAGGTCTGGGTCATAATTCACAACTACATCAGTCTACAGTTGGAGAAGTTTTATGTAAATGCGTGGGTTATTTAGAAAGCATTTAAAGTCCTAATTTTTGAATAATGTGAAGTGTTCAAAGTTGTTCATATTTTGTAGAAGTTGACAGTTGTATGGTGGAGGATGGATCTCAACTGAACTAAATTCCATTCCATTGAACAAATGTATGTATTGTTAAAACTAAAAGGAGAAAAAGAAACAAATAGAGAAATGTATGGCTTTGTTTAGATTAAATAACTTGGTAATTAATACCAAGAATTTCTGAAAAATTTCCTATCTCCTAATTGTTCTTTAAATATATCTGTATATTAAAATATAACAAATGGTCAGAGGAGGACCTTAGTGTTTTCAAATTAGTTTAAATAAAGTAAAATGCCAACCAATATCACAGCATTGTGGAATGACCATTTTATATATGTGCTAGCAACAAACTTAAGGGAATTTCCTTTGAGAAAGAGGGAGTAATGCCAGAAATAATTGTTAAATATAAAGTGGTTTCAGGAAAAGATTATTAACTCACAATGCCCTACAGACATATATAAATACTGAGGAAGTCTGAATTCCATTGAGATTTTCATCACTTAGTCCATAGTGTTAGCAAAGAAATTTGAAATCTCTGCATTAGCCTTTAGAGTGGGACTGAAAGGAAATGCAAACCATATGAGGTGGGTTTCCTGAGACCCAGAGCTGAAGCTATTGGTGAGGTCCCAGGCACAGTGGGAATAGAGAACACAAAGCCACACTTAGAGCAGTCTAAACTTACCAACTCTTGACACGGAGAGAAATGAGTGTTATTTACTCTGGCGACCACTTGGCTGATAGAAGATATAAGGTCAACCAGCTGGTTTTGAAACCCAATTTACTATCTTCTAGATTCACATTGTATTTATTTGAGAAGGAAGAGGAGCCAAAGGCTCTTATTTATTTTGCTGTGACCAAAGCTAAAGGAAGCTAAAGTGAATTTTCAAAGCATCTATTACCCGCTAAATGCACATTAACCATTAGATTACAGGGCTGCGCTCCAGCCTCAAGTCATTTTGCTGGCAAGTCAGATTAGAGTGAAATTTATTACAGATGAAAGACGGTGTCAATTTCCAGTGTTGTTGTTCCTCTGAAGTGATTACAACAAGGGAGGAAAAGGAGAACGTGTTGCGAAGGGACTAGATAATAGTTATGGTGTCATATTTAAGAACATGTCCTTCTAAAATGATAAAAATAAAAAAAATCAATCATTAAGAGTTTGCTGGGTAGCTGCTCTGTGCCAGGCACTGCTTTCTATGTGCTGGGGGTAAAAAGATGAATCAGACACACCAGCAAGAAGCATTCCCAATCTAGTCGTGGTTCCTGTAAAAATAAAAAGTTACATTACCAGGCGATGAATCCTGTTTGAATGGGGTGAGTTTTTGAGAATGTAATGTAGTGGGATATGAAAATGTGAACAACAGTTGCCTTGAAGAAGCAGGTTTGGGGAATGGGAGGTGGACTGTCATGTTTCTAAAGGCAGAGAAGTTAGAAGAGTCCTTTTGTGTTCTGAAGATTTAAACTCTACTGCACTTGCCAATAAAATTTTAACTCCAGTAGAAATAGAAACGTGACAGGATGCACAGAGGTGCAGTGGGTAGGCAGAAGAAAGGGCACTGAACTGAATACCCCCTGAGCTTCAGAAACTGGTGCGGAGCAATGTGGAGAAAACAGAATCTCAGACGGATGATGCCTAGCTAATATCTGTCGACGATGACTATAAGAGCAGCATCTTGCAGTGGGGTGAAGGTCCCTGTACCCATGCTGACATGGAGAAATGAGGCACCAGCAGAGCCACAGGCCACTCTGGGGACTATGCTGGTTAAGGCAGGAGTTGGGCAAAAAAAACAAAAAGCCACACTGCAAGGCCCAGTGAGGCCTACCTCATAGTTTTGAATCATTTCTTTATCTTCAACCATCCCAAGAGACAGAAGAGAACAGCGTAGTAACAAAGCCCAGAAAAACTCCCTGCTGGTGCCTATCTCTAGCTTAGACAGAAAGTTATTAGACATGTAGATTCACAGTCACATGTCAATGTGGTAAATGTTAACAGGGTAACTTACTCAAATTTTAATGTAGCCAGATAGGAAAATTCAACCATGATTGAGATTGAAAGCTACAGAGTCTCTGTACCATTTTGTTGGCCTCCGATCACATTGGCTTCTGTGACATTTAAGCAAAGAGATTTTTCCAATAGCTGGAAGGTTGCTGTGATTGATTTCTCAGAGAGAACCTCCCTTGTCAGTCTGGGGCTGTATAGCAGAGACTTCTTGGAAAGTATGTCAACTCCTATGCTATATACCTGCAAAGTGGCAGTTGTGAAAACTGGGTCACCTAAATCCAGAAAGACCTTCTGATGTCTGGTGTCTTTGCTCAAGGAATCCATCTCCCAGTTAAATGAGAAACATGCATGCCAGCCAGTGCTGAACAGAACAAAATTGGCTGACATGTGAGGACTTCCACTCTTTCAGCCTAATCCAGCTTTGTTTTTAATACAGCCACAGCCTAAATGCCTGATTCTATTTTATAGATGCACATTAACAAGTGGAGAAACTGAGGTTTAGTTGGTCTTATTGTCATTTAACGTGTCAGTGTCTAAGCTGCTGAGAGTGCACACATAATGAGATTTGCATTACTGGCTTATTTTGGGCAGATCTACTAGAATGAGAATGTTACAATTACAACTTCATTCCAGGGAATCAAATGAACTACAGACCTTGAGAACATTTCTATCTCCAGTAGAATTTAGATTAAGTGTAAAATCTCCTGGGGTTATATACATAACTTAAGTTCTATAAAAGTGTGTGTGTGTATGTGTGTGTATGTGTGTGTGTGTGCGTGCACGTGTGTGTCTGTGTGCCTGTCTGGGAAGAGTACATGGCATTGATAACATTGGGATGGTGGGCAAAAATAACTATTTAGTAGATTTTATTCATTTGAGAAAAAGTAATAATACTTAAGGATTATTCGTTCTCCCATTTACAGGAGAGTTTTGTGGTGAAAGACTGTTACTATTGTGGGCAATGTTGAGCAGCCCTCAACTTTTTTGCTGTGTTAACATCTCTACATTGTCACTTTGATTTGCAAGGCACATTTCTGCTGTAGAACTTGTAACACTGAGAAACGCTTAATGAGTTATCAGCAAACACTAAAGATAAAAAGAACTTTGGCTGAATTTCATAAGCTGCTTAAAATTCCTGTGTTCTGTGATTGTGATGAATGTTTACACTTATGTTAATAAAATTCTATCAAGCAGATGACACGTACCAATTAAAAGCAATCACAAAGCATACTCTTCCATAATCCCTGAAGTAGAATCTTCAGAGGCTGGTTTGCAGAAGTGTTACCCGGCATGGAGTATCTTTGTTCCTCAGCAGCTTCTACAGCCTGTGGGATTGCAGCCATTGCAATGTGGGAGGACCAGAGGAAAGAGAAAACGACTCTGGTGTGTGCTGAAGTGTGGAGAAGAATCAGCTTGTGGTTCAAGGTGCTTAAATAGTAGATACCTATCTCAGTAGAGGAGTCTGAGCTGTGGCAACAAACAGATTCCCAATGGCTCAGATGCAGTAGGACTTTGTTTCTTGCTCACCTAAACTCCTAGCAGGCATATCTGGTTAGAGGTTGGCTGTCATCCAGGGAGAGCCATCAGGAACTGATACCTTCCACTTATGGCCCCACCATCATTGTCACCTTCAGCATCCAGCCCAAGGATCCACTTTCTACAAGGGTAGCCTGGAAATGGTGAACATTATTTCTGCTCACCTTCCATTGCCTAGAATCCAGACACAGGTGTGCACCTGACTTCATGGGAAGCTGGGAAATGTGAATGTGCTGAGAGTCTTAGGTAGAAGAAAATAGGAATTTGATGAATAGCTAGGTGTTGCTACAGTACCCAGGTATGACTCCTATGAGACAATTCTTTTGGAGAAGGACATTTGAAAAGGGTTTCTGCCTTGGGCCAGTTATGTCTGGGGTAGAGTCAGGCTGTGTGTCCTGGAAAAGGCAAGTAACAGCAATTGCTGTAAGTTTTCTGGAAAGATAGCTTAGATCCTCTCTTGCCAACCCAGTCTTTCACAGGCCCCGTCTCCTCATGAGAACTATGCTCTAAGCTGCTCCTGTGCTAGGGCAATTTACTTGAACTCTGAGTGAATGTATTTTGACAATATATTTTCGTTTTATGTAATCGTGAATATATATTATATACATATGCATATATGTATGTATAAGGTGTGTGTATATACACACATTGTACTATACATAATATATATTTTATACAGTTCTATAAAGTATATAATTATGTAGGGTCATAGGTTCCCTTCACATCTATCTTAATCAAACATTTGGTAGATTATCCTGCTTTTAAAGTCTTAGAATGTGGGTGTATAAATCCACCTTGGAAGTTCATCCTCATGTCCAACAACATATGAATCTTGAAGATCTTCCTTATCAGTAGCTGGGTTCTCTGTTTCACTGAGAGTTGTGCCTTCCTCTTTCTGAATCCAAGAGGCAGGTGCTTGCATGAGTTAATTCTCATCAACTGATTTGCTTTGGGGTAGGGCCCCAGCCAAGGAAGTTTTCTGTGGGCCTGTGGCTGGGTGGGAGGGGTGAGGATGGGAAGGAGGAGAGCTGACCCCTAGCTCTGCTCCCCAAAACTAAAGTCTGAGCTCTCTGCAGGAGGGCAGAAAAGCCAAAGACACTGGGTTCAAAAGGCACTCTGGAGCTATAGATCCATATGTGACAATAATGAGGAAGAAGAACCTTCTCCCCTCTCTGGCTCCTTGCTATGATGGTGGCAGTGAAATCTTCATGGCTTGTAGTACTTCAAAGGCACCTTGACAGCTGATGGCTTGGGAACCCTGGTAGAGAGCATCCTGGCTCACACATCTGCTGTAAAATGTGCCTGGAAATTTGTTTCTATTCAGGTGTGGTGAGGCCAATGGATTAGGAGATGACTGCCATCACAAAGAAAGTTGGGTACACACAGTTCCAAGAGGAGGGAGTATGCCATGCCATGGAGGGTCACGTGGAGAAGCACCAGAGTTGGTCAGGGGCAGAAGGAGTGAGAGGAATGCATGGGTAAGAGCCTTTGTCATGCTTTTCAGGGGAAGAACGGAGCGAAGCAAGGCAGGCAGTCAAGCAGGCTTAGGATTGGCTAGTTTAAATAATTTTGGCGGGCTCCGGGCTATAGGGTGGTTTCTAGTTGTTCAGTACCTGGCCATGAGTGACTTAGGGCAGGGGATAGTGTCCTACACTGCAGGAGCTTGATAAAGAGGAGGCAGGTGGGGAAGTGGGGGGTGGACTCAGTGTTGGCTGACTTCCATATCAAAGGTGTGCTCACAGGCAGTGGTTTGCTCTCTCTAAGGAATAACTAACCCCAGGAGGGGTAATCCCTCCCTGGGTCTACAAGGCCCCAAGATATAAAAGCATCATAAGACATGGAAAAATTTGAAAGCATGATTAATACAATATCCAAATTCTTACAGAAGGCATAGGCATCAGTGTCCCCGTGGAGATGCTATCCTCAGTTGTCCTTAGTGTGTTAAAGAAAATAAAAAATTATTCATGACACTTGTTAAAGATGGTAAGGCAGACTTTATTCAAAGAGGGACATGGAGATAGGCAGAGGGACCACTACAATGGGGTCTCACACTGAGGCAGAAAGATTGGACTCAACCCCGAGTCCAACAAGGACAAGCGATTTTATTACTAAGGAGCAGGGTGGAGGTCAGTGGGTGGAAAGTTACTCCGAGGAAACATCAAGGATGAGGGGTTTCTGGACAAACTGACTTGGTAGGATTATTGCTGAAGGCAGGCCAGGGCAATAAGATATCGAGAATGGTAAGAGACCAAGAGTGGGGGATTTTTGATGAACTGACAGCAGAATTCAAGCTCTACCTGGATTCTACAAAGACAGAGTGGGAAGCCCAAGGTCGGGCCGAGTGAAGCTGAGGACTCAGAGGAGACTGACGGAGAATTTTGCTCCAGAGAGTTTTGGCAAGTGGCAGTGGATATAATCAATGAGGCATCTCAAGAGATTCTCAAAACTGGGTGTGGCATGTTTTGACTGGTTTTTGGAAGTTTTATGTTGAGAGGAGGTACACATTTATGATATCTGAGGTGGTGCTTTTAATGTGATCCATTTGTTACACACAGGCTCAAGAGGCCTGTTGATACAGGGGACCAAGATTCTTCATGCAATAATTTGACCATTTTCCTCTAGATATAGGCTAATGGAGCTGGTGAACTAGTTGCTTACATTTATTTTAACTTTCTGTACATCTGTTGACTAATGAGTGCTTAAGACAGCTCTTTTTCAAGATGCTTAATTCTAACTTTTTCAGTCTTTTCTCCTGAGCCTCATTTTTCCCAGCTCTATAAAAAAAAAAAAAATGTATTGCTTGCTCTCTATAGAGGAAAGTTAAAAAAATTGTAATTTGAATCCTGATAAAGAAATTGCACTTTAGGAGTGACTGCTCTTCATTTAGGAACATGTTTATAATATAGATGAGGCCTTTGTGCAAGCCTAGTGGGCCTGGCATTAGCTTAGATCCAACTATCCTACAATAGGAAATACACGGGAATTTAGAAAGTTGGAACTGATGAGCTGGGATTGAGAGGGACAGAGATGGGGTCCAGAAACTTATTAGGAAGCTGGACCCCCAGGAGGGAGACTGAAAATTTTCTTTGATTTTCTGAGGTAAAAGCCACCTCCCTTTGCATCTTTGAATATTCAGCAAAATTTAACTTGCCCTGAACGGTGATTTGGAAAAATCAAGGAAAAGAGGCTGTGTCCAGTGTTTGAGCCAATGAAAAAGGAGAAAAATGAGTGAGTATGAGCATCCAGCCAAATTAGCAGATAAGAGCCAGGTATGCCCTGCAGTTCTATGTCCAAGGATTACCCAAGGGTCTCCAGATGTACTGGAGCAACAAGTCACCCCCTCCTACAGTTTCCAGATTTAGCAAATGAAATACAGAATGTCTAATTAAATTTGAATTTCAGAAAAACAATGAGTGATTTTTTTGTGTGTAAGTATGTCACAGGCAATACACAGACTTAGGACAAGCCTGTATTTTATCTGGCAGCACTCCCTCCGTCCCAGCCTGCAAATACGGGGTTTGAGCCTAAAAGGTTGAGGTGACCCCAGGTAGCTAAAAGATTGGAGGCAACATGTTCTGATACCTATGACACACCTCCATCCCCCAATTCTTATTTAAATTGAGAAACTCAATGGCAAGATTTTTTTTTATCATTTTATCTTCCTTTTGCTTATACACAGGATAAATTGGAAAGGGAGATTGAGAAGATATGTCAGAACATGGGTCTCCTCACCACAGTTAGGAACACTTGGACCCTGGGGAAATGTTGAGAAAAGTTTTGTGTAAGTGAAATTTTAAGGTGATCCATTTTCTTTTTTGAAAACTATCTTAAGCTGTTAGTTAAAATGTGGCATCCTAAGAATATTTTATATGGAAATATAAGTGCTTGTGATAGAAAGACTAAATGTTAATCTGGAATACTCCATACATAATAACAACTTTAAGAAAACAGTTGGCCAGAAAATTGAGGGCCTTCTTTTCCTAAAACCAGGGGAAATGAATGGTATCATTTCTTCTTTAGCACAAAACCCTTACATGGAGTCAGCCTGTCCTCCAAATTCCTCGTAATACAACCTACAGCATTTTGCAGTCAGCAGTGAAATACAGAAAGCAGGAACAATAGTTTCTGGGTAGAACTGGGTATTTCATTTGTCTTCCATATGAACTTGCAGAGAGTGGGTGGAGGAAGAACTAAACTGTGAGAGTCAAACTTGGGTCTGTTATGAATTCCAGAGCTGAGGGGCCCAGGAAGGGCTTCTTCCGGGGCCGTGCAGAGAAACTGAGCTCCTCTTATAGAACACAGATGCTCTATTTCAAGGAAGCAATTCAGATCAAGAAGCTGGGCAGCATCCAGGGTCATGAACTTAGAGTTTGAAATATCTGTCTGTGACCCCACCAGCCAACCAGGATTTCCTGCTGACCCTAGAAACTCAGAGGATTCTAAGTTGGCACAGAGTTTGCCTCCTCCTCATACTCCAGATGTCTGACAAAGAGTTTCCAAGCTTTGAAACAGGTAGCAAATGTTCTGTGGGTTTGCTGTTGTTAATTAAGGGCTGAGGTCAACACCCTGAATAACAGGAATGGCCAAACTATCCCCCTAAGCAATGCATTTTAAAGGAAGCAAATATGAATTCACTGGGTTAGATAAATGACAACAGTAAAGCAGGATTAAGAAAGTAAGAGCAGCTGTGTTATTGTTAAAGGAAATAGGCAGCTGGAATCCATAGGATCCCAGTCTGGTCAGTGGTTCAGTAGACTAAATTTTAAAACTGATTGTTAAATGTTAGGAAATACAAAAACCACAAGCTAGTTTTATTGGAAGAAAATACTCACTTGTTTGCAATGAAAATAGAGTCAACAAGAAGTGAAATTCCAAATTTGGGGATTATTTTTAAGAAAAGTATCTATTATAGGACAATTTTTAAAAGAGGGTATAATCATGACTCATATCAAGATAAAATACATGTGCCAGTATTTTTATGTAACTCATAAACTGAGGAAACCATAAGGTATAACAACCAGTTCAAAGGAAAATTCAGAGAAATATATGTTTGTTACTATGTATGTATATGCAAATAAGGAATGCTGAAAATGAATTTCAAAACAAATGCAAAAGTGGGTTTTTACAGAGTGGTGAGAGTGGAGAATGGGGGAAGGAAATAAGTTATCTTTCCACCTGGACAAAATTAATTTGCATGTCTATGACAAGAATCATTTTCACTGCTATTAGTTATCTACAAATCACGAAGTTCTAAATAGCTCAAAAACAATGAAAGGTGAAAACTCCAGTGATTCAGAAAATCTGGATTTAGTGCCTAATTTCCCATCGAAGATATCCAGTAATCTTGTCGGTCTATGTAAAATCTTTCACAATTTACCCTGACATATGTGACACTTGAAAATAAGGCAGAAATATTTCTGCAAGTCTTTCAGTGCCAAAATAGATTAGTGGTTCTCAAAGTTGGTTCCTGGACCATCAACAGAAGCATCACTTGGTACTTGTTAGACAAGCCAATTCTTGGGCTCCACCTCAGACCTACTGAATTGGAAGCTCTGGGGGTGGGGTCAAGAATGTGTCTTACCAAGCCCTCCAGGTAATTCTGATGTACACATAAGTTTGTGAAGCACAGGTAGATGATCTAACATTGTCTGCCTTACTATTGATTAGGATCCAGACTTGGCAAAGTTTGATGTTACCTTGTAGAAGATTGGAAAGTTGCCAATGGCTTTTGCATCTTACTTAGCAGTCTTATTTTAGCACTCTCTCTTTCATTGACTGTATCTTGCAGTTTCCCTTATCTTTGAACTAATTTTGTCATCCTGCTGGTTTCCTTACTAGTTAGGTAAATACATTTTTGACAAATGTTCACTAAATATTTGTTGAAGAATCATGCCATAACTTAATGAAAATTATATTTTGACATAATGCAACTCAAGTAGGAGGTTTTGACTTGCTCAAGGGATACAATGCAGTGGAGGCACTGAAAGGGGTCAGTTCAGGATGAGACACTGTATCTCTCTGGAATTTTGGGGGGACACTGTTATATCATAAATCAGGAATTATTCTAAGTTTTTCATTGTGGGTTATGTGAATATTATCCAGTCCTCCTTGTGGCTATGTCTGGTCAGATTTTTAATGTACCCATTTCTTTCTTCTGTCACCACTTCCCACCCCCTCCCCCACTACCCTGCCACCACACATACCAAATTATGCTTTGCCTCCTGGAAGTCTGTGCCAGTACTCACATCTACCATTGAGAATATCAGTGACAAAAACATATTAGGGACTCAGAAAAAAACTGAGTTGAATTTCTATGATAAAATAAAAAATAGATCTTAAATTTTCTTAACTATGTTCTGTCTGGAGCTTCACACAAGTATTCCAAGGGTGCTCATTTTTACCTGCCTTTGAAGGTAGCTTGGTAGAACAAAGTTTAAGATGGAAAGGGATTCCTAAGAAGACTTTCTGTCTTTGCTGACTTTCAGAAACACCTTAAAGGACATACATAACTGTATTTAGGACAGGTTTCAAGGCTGGGAAAAACATACCTCGGAGCTTTGAGGAACTCTCCAGCTATGCTGCCAAGTGGAAAGGACTTTCTACTAAGTTAACAGAATTTTCTGTTTGCTCAGATAAAATTGGTTGTCAAGGGGGTTCAGCAAGGAGCAGTAGACATTTAAAAGGTAGAGCCCAAGAACTTTCATGGAAAGTCATGATAGTTGGCATTACGATGCAAAAGTGTAAGATTCAAAGTGTCATAAATACAACTGTCTCCTAAAATGTGGCTCTCCAACTCCCAGTGTAACAGAAAAAAGACGAGGGAACCCTTTGGCTCCACCTACATTTATCTCATGACTTTTTCTCCATGGACTCTTTGCTCTGGTTCTGTGGTTTCTATACCTTTAGACACACTAAACACAGTGTCATCTGTAGATAGTTTTGTTTGGCCTACAGGGTGTTTAAACCAATTGGATTTTGAATGTCTTTAAGTCCCTATTTGCTGTCTTTATCTGACATGTGAGTTGGTCACTCTCTCCTAGACTATGTTGATCTCTTCTTTTCTTTGTGATCCTTCTACAGGTTCCCAGTATACTAGATGTAAGAAAACTCTTCATTAAATAAACATAGAGAGACATTATTATACTTTTATAAGGAGAGAATGAGAGAGAAAATGTGACAAAGACTTTATAAAAACCATGGATTGGGAGCAGGCTAAAAGGTTATTGAGTTCTCTGCAAACTCGAACCTTCCCAGGAGCATGAAATTATCTCATGTAATGACCCCCATATAAATAACCCAAGGCTCCACAGATCAACTCAATTTGCTCTTTGCAATATCTGCCCTAGTGGTAATAACATAGGCTACATGACTCAGTGCACAAAATCCTTTCATCTCTGCAAACCAGCTTATAATATAAACCAGAGTGGTTATTCCACTTCCCTCAGTCTCTCTGTGAGACCAAGACATGCTATGTAAACAAGAAAAAGGCCCCCCTCAGTGCATAACTCTCTGTAGTAACTTCAAAGACTTTTGTGGTATTTCATTCACAAGTATTTCTAATTTGAGGCAGATGCACATATGCAAAATGACTCAGTCAGCTGAACGTGGTATTTACATTGTGAAGACTTTGTGCCCAAGCACTGCTCTCTTCCTTCCCCCAGTTGTAATTTGCTTAGAAAAGGCCTCTTGGGGTAGGGGGTGAGGGGGGTGGGTAGCAGCCCTCACTGCCAGGCTGGATGTGTGTGGCCTTGGGGAAAATCTGCTTTGAATGGGAATACTGACTATGGATTTTCATCACCAGGAAGATGTTCAAGGGAAACTATCCGTGTATAAATTCCTTTGCCTGGAAATCGGAAGGCAAAAGAGTTTTCAGAGATGCCCTGCAGGATGCCTTTTGCCTCTTAAGATGCATTAATAGAAACTGCATCTCTGCAGGCAGAACTCAGTGCTCCTCACCAAAACTCCCAAGTTACTTTCTTTTTTTTCTCAATCTGTCTCTTCTTTTATCCACTGTGAGATGGGAGGGAGATGTGAAAGGAAAAACATCTGGGACTGAGAACCTCATTTCTTATCACTGACATTTAATTTTAGTGACCATTTTTCTTATTCCTGTTTTGTTTAATCAAATTCTATCAACTTATTTCTTAGAATTAACTCTCTCTTCTGTTTCTTTCTGACCATGTCACACTGTCGCCATCTTACATCGGGTGCTATCATTTTATGCCTAGAAAACCAGGTAACAGCTTCCTGGTCTCCACTCTTTCCCCACTGCAGCACCAGTTTTAGGTTTTCCTAAAATTCCAACTGATCACATCACTTTCCTGCTCAAACCTGGCACTTACACCCTTTGATAAGCAAATATTTGAGTATCTGCTGTATGCAAATCATAGTTCTGGACCCTGAAACATTGGAACCATTTTTTTCAGTTCTATTTATCATATTTTCCTGCTCACTCTGTCCCAAACACCCATTGAATGTTTGCACCTCCAATTTTTGTGTAGTCTTTTATCCCCACTTGAGTGCTTGGTCCTGTCCTTGTTATCTACTATACTCCTCTTGGAAATTCTCGTGCAAGGCCAGCTCATCTGTGAAACCTCCTATGACTGCTGTGGTCCACGTACCTCTCTCTTCCCCAAACTTAACATAGTATCAGAAGTCAACTTCACTCAGTCAACTGAGCACTTACTGCTGAGCATTGCCTTTATTTATTTATGTTTTCACTCTGTGTCTTTGCTGTGACCATAAGTTCCTGGAGAACTTTTTATTTCTTGTACTTTTTATTCCTTTGCATGTCACAAGGTCAGAACACTGATCACTGCAACATGTAAAATACATGATGATTAGTTGAAACAGCATACAAGGGTACTTCAAAAATTTGTGGAAAAATAGAATTAAAAGGCAATAGGAATCTTTCCATGAACTTTTCAAAGTGCCCTTGTATATTTACTATCAAAGGAGTAGTCAGATATCTGACTAAAGAAATCTGTTATGAATTCCATCAGTCACAGAACAAAGACTGAAAACAAATACTCTGCTTTTAGTGTCTAAGAAGAGGTCTGGAAGAGCTAATGATCTGGTCCCTGGTCAAGGGGATACATTCAATTGCACCTGCAGCGGAGGAAAACATAATTTTCTCTCTACTCTTTATAGTTCTTAATTGAGATAGACCCATGTAACAAAGGACAGATGAACAAGAGAAAGACAACAAAAGTTTATTAACATGTGCACCTCATGTATACATGGGAGATACCCAGGGATGAGCAATTCTCCAAGAGGTGGCTTCGAATTGAGGCTTAAGTAGTATCTTCAACAAAAAACTCATTTTTAGAGAAGCAACAAGACAAAGGAAAATGACTTTGAGTCTTGAGAGGTGGCAAATTGTGGGGTGAATAAATGGTAGATAAAGGCTAGTTAGTAAAGTTTGTCATGTAGATTCTTCTGGTGCTGTCTCCAGGATCATTAGAGTCTAAAGTTGTCTTGAGTGAACACTCTTTGAGTTCCTGGCAGAGAGAAAAGGAGGTAAAGGGCTGACAATAAGTTACAACAAGTAATACTAAGTTTGATTAGTCAGCACACAATATTGATATCATTTTTATTATGTGAATGCTGCTCACACCAGGCCGTTTTCTTTCATTTATAGAGTGCCATTTTCTTTCATCTATACCTCTGTTTCCTTAGAGTTGGTAAATATCTTGCTTTTATGGTTTTTTAGTGTCTGATTTTCAAAATGTACTTAACACTAACTTCTTCCCCATGTTTTCCCAGTTCTGTAAACCTCTGAATACATTCAGAACCATCAAAGAGTCTATTAACTTCCTTTCTGTGGAGACATTTCTCCCAGTGCCTCCTGCCTCCATCCATGACACGGGCTGCTCTCTGTGCTGCTGTGTGTCTGTGGTCCCGAGAGCTCGCTTGACCATCAACCTTTTGCCTTCTCTTATGTTGCCTCCCACTTTCTGGATCTCATATCATTTTCTGTTTGATTTACCTTCTCGTTTGGACAAAGCATATCTTCTAGTAAGTTCCTTAGAAGGAGTGCATAGGTGATACATTTTTTGAGACCTTGCATATTTAAATATTTTTTTATTCTACTTCATAGTATGTTGACAGTTTGATTAGGTGGAGAATTCCAGGTTGGAAATCATTTTCCCTCACATCTGGAGAGCATTTCTTCGTCTTCTGATTCCCAGTGTTGCTATTGAGATGTCTCTTTCTATTTGGATTTTTGATAATTCAGAACCTGATTTTTCTCTCTGGAAGCTTGTAGGTACTTAGTATTTAGTGTTCTTAAAATTTATATTTTTCTCCTTTCTGAAAATTCCTGTTAATGTGCCCTTATGTGTGTCTATTTTTGGAGCTGTGAGCCACCATGTAAGAAGTCACCATGCTGTGAGGAAGCCCGGGCCACCATAGAAAGGCCCTTTGTACGTGTCTGGGCTAGTAATTCCAGTTGAGGTCCCAGCTCACAACTGGTATCAATAGCCAGATATACGAGTATGAGTGAAGATGCTTCCAGTGATTCCTTTTCCAAGGGGACAAGTTACCCCAGTCTTCAGTCCTTTCTGCCTGATGTCCCCAGATGTTATGGAGCAAAGGAAAGTCATCACCAGTGTACTTTTCCCAATTCCTGGCTCAAAGAAGCCATGAGCATTATGGTTATTTTAAGCTGCTGATCTTTAGAGTCACTTATTATATAGCAATGAATACATAAACAGATATATTACCTAAGAATTATTTAAATTCATGGAAAGGTTTTGCCTGCTAGATCAGATAACTGAAAAAAATTAAGAGGTGGCTCAATGTAGTTTGAAAAGTTGAGGGTGTTTTAAGTACGAGTTTGTAAATAGCAACAAACGTATTTAAAATTTCTTATAACTGAATGTTATAATTTTCTAGATATAAAAGTTGAATAATGAGATTAGTAAGTTGACCTTAAAAACTTAAGAAAAAATTAGGGTTTTGATAATACAATTAATAAATTGAAACTAAGCAATTAAACCAAAGTAAGTACATTTTCTTTTCTACATCGTCTTTTCTACATACAAATACTGCTCTCAAGGACATCAGAAAACATCAACCATAATTCCTTTTTATTGCCTCAAGTATATATTTCATGTTTACAGAATCTTCTTACCTCTTTGAGAATACTAATATTAGCTATTTTTCCCCTAGAGCTGTTTTTCTCTTTCCTTCTGTGTTTTTTAAGATTCTGTATTTGTTTATTTGGCATCCATTTATCACAGAGACAACTGCATTAACTATATTTTCTTATTTTCTGTATTCTTGATGCTGTGGCATTTGGGGGCCTTAAAGACCTAGAGAGAGACTGGTCCTCCTAGGGATAGCCAATTATTACAGATAGCAAAGGGCTTGGCTTGGAGTACACTTTTCATACACAAAGTGCCAAGGTTTGAATGTGTCCCCTCCAAAATTCAGGTATTGCCAATGTGATGTTATTAAGAGGTTGACCTTTAAGAGGTAATTAGGCCATGAGGGCTTGTGAATGAGATTAGGTGCCCTTATAAAGGGACTTGACCAAGGGAGTTTGTCCCTCTTTTACTTTTGGTCTTCTACCATGTGAAGACAGTGTTTGTCTCTCTTGCACTTCCGCCTTCTGCCATGTGAGGATACAGCATGAAGGCCCTCACAAGACGTTGGTACTCTTATCTTAGACTTCCCAGCCTCCAGAACTGTGAGAGATATATTTCTGTTCTTTATAGTCTTTGGTGTTCTGTTATAGCAGCACAAATGGACTAAGAGGAAATTTTACAGGAGGAGCAGAGTGCTGCAATAACAAATGTCTAAATATGTGGAAGTGGTTTTGAAACTGGGTAATGTGTAGAGGCTGAAACAGTTTTGAAGTGAAGGCTGGAAAAACCTGTATTGTGCGAAGAGTATTAAGGGTGGTCCTGGTGAGGGCACAGAAGAGAAGAGCTGTAGGAAAAGCCTCAGTCTTCTTAGAGATTACCTAAGTAGTCACAATCAGAATGTTGGTAGAAATATAGACAGTGAAGACCATTCTGATGAGGTTTTATATGGAAATGAGGAATATCATATTGAAAACTAGGGGAAAGGCCATCCTTGTTACAAAGTGGCAAAGAACTTTGCCGAATCTGTCTGTGTCCTGGGATTTTATGGAAGGCAGAACTTAAGAGTGATGAACTGGAATGTTTGGCAGAAGAAATCTCCAAGCAGCAAGGTGGTCAGAATGCTACATGGCTTCTCTTAAGCGCTTATAGTAAAATGCAAGAAGACAGAAATGAGAAAACCAAGAGTGTGGCCAAGTGACTGTCTGATAAGGAGATAATTTGTATAGAAGGAAAGCAGATGCTACTTGTCAAGACAGTGGGAACATGACCCTGAAGACATTTTTAAGATGTTTGGGTTTTCCATGCCTATGACAGTCCCAGAGTGCTAAGGCCTTGGGGGCAGAATAGTTGAGGGAGGGGCCTAGGGCATCTGTGGGACCTGGAGGCTCACTGCCCAGGGTTGCCTCAGTTCTCTGTTTTCCTTATTCTGGCACAGGGACCCTTACCAACCCTATCTGTGGCTCAAGCAGGCTCTGGTGCAGATTGGGCTACCACTCTCTAGGGTGTGAGCAATGAGCCTAGGTGGCATTCATGTGGTGCTAATTCTTCAGGTGCACAGAGTGCAAGAGCTATGGAGGCATGGGCTACTTTCACCAAGATTTCAAAGAATATCTTTGACAGCCTCAGGGTCCAGGCAGAGACCTGCCACAGGTCTGCCAAAGAGAATCCCCACTAGAGTAATGCCTAGTGGAGCTGTGGGAGCAAGGCTAACCCGAAACCCCCAAATTATACAGCTACCAGCATGCAGCATTAGCCTGGGAAAGCTGTGGGCGTGTAGTTTCAACATATGAGGGCTAAAGCATGGACTGTGCCCAGCATGGACATGGGGTGGGTCTGTCTGGATGCTTGGGAGCCCAATCCCAACCCCAGTGTGTCTAGAAAGTGTGACATGGAGTTAAAGAATACTATTCTCAAACATGAGAAGTTTAATGTCATTTCCTCTGTTGGGTTTTAGACTTACTTCGAATCTGTTACTCCTTTCCTCTTTTGTATTCTTCCCTTTTGGAATGGAAATGTCTATCCCTATGCCTGTCTCACCATTATATTTTGAAAACACATAACTTGTTTGATTTCACTGGCTCACAGCTGGAAAAAAAATAATCTTAGGATGAATCATGACTTGAGTCTCACCTATATCTGATTTACAGGAGGCTTTGGGCTTAGATTTTAAAGTTAATGCTGGAATAAGTTAACACGTTTTGGTGATGAATGTATTTTGTATGTGAGAAGGATATGAATTTTGGAGGGCCAGAGGCTACGATTTAAAGTGTCTCCTCCAAAATTCAGGTGTTACTAATGTGATAGTATTAAAAGGTGGGACCTTTAAGAGGTGATTAGACCATGAGGGTTTCTCCCTCATGAATGGGATTAGGTGCCCTTACAAAGGGGCTTGACTGAGGGAATTCATCCCTTTTTTCATCTTCTGCCATGTGAGGACACATTGTTTGTCTCTCATGTCCTCCCACCCTCTACCATGTGAGGATGCAGCAAGACGGCCCTTACCAGGTACAGATGCCTTAATTGTGGACTTCCTGGCCTCCAGACCCGTGAGAAATAAATTTCTGTTCTTCATAAATAACTCAGTCTGTGGTATTCTGTTATAGCAGTGCAAATGGATTAAGACACAAATCAACCAATCCAGAGTCTATACCCCACAACCATCTCCTTATTTAACTCGCAAAAACCAAGCCAACAGTTCTTCTGCCTTAACTCATCTGAGGGCTAATTACCAGACAAGTAGAGTCCCCCCTACAGCCCAAACTCCACCAGAATTATTCAAACTGACTGTATTAGTCCATTTTGTGTTGCTATAACAGAATTACCTGAGACTGGGTAATTTATAAAGGACAGAGGTTTATTTGGCTTATGATTCTGGGACAGCTGCATCTGGCAAGGGCCTCAGGCTGCTTCTATTCATGGCAGAAAGTGGCAGGCAGCTGGTGGGTACAAGAAGATCACATGGTGGGAGGAAGCAAGAGAGAGAGAGAGAGAGAGAGGTGGTGCCAGGGTCTATTAAACAACCAGTTCTCGTGGGACCGAATAGAGTGAGATCTCACTCACTACCCCCACCCCCGCAGGGAGAGCATTAATCCATTCATGAGGGATCCGCCCCCATGACTCAAACAGCTTCCAGCACTGCCACATTGGGGATCGGATTTCCATATGAGTTTTGGCAGGGACAACACATCCACACTCTATCACTGACCAACCCTAAACTCTTTACTCTGCCCTGCTTTGCCTTCCTCAGGGAACCCCCAATAAAGGCTCTAGCCTGGACTTTCCTGTTGCTCTTGTTTTCTGCCTCCTAACAGACACTGATGTTCTTCCTTTATGGCAGGCAGTGACCCTTCTCTAGGACCTGTGAGTGTAATAAACTTCTTTCTTCCATTCTCATTTCCTCCAGTGGCCCTACCTAATTTACCATGCCACATTCAACATGTACATTTTTAGAATATCCCTGCATATTCTTTGTTTCCTCCAATTTAACTCGTTTATCTGGCATCTGATTTTAATTATTTGAGAGATTCTTTGTTTATCTGGTGACCCTACCTGATTGCTCATGTTTAAGAATTGAGCATTAAGAAATACTTGGAAATTCTATGTCCAGACTTAGGCTTGTCAACCAGGAGCTTTCCTGAGGGTGATCTAACTGAGCCTTCACTCCCCTCTCCCCCACTTCCTCATCGAATGTCCAATGTTAGTATTTCTCGGTCTCATCACTTGGGCAGTTTAGACTCCTGAGACAACAAACTCCCAATCTCTTG
The DNA here is from genome assembly GCF_000696425.1 of Galeopterus variegatus. Taxonomy (NCBI): domain Eukaryota; kingdom Metazoa; phylum Chordata; class Mammalia; order Dermoptera; family Cynocephalidae; genus Galeopterus; species Galeopterus variegatus. The sequence goes on from NW_007729328.1 coordinate 202,210, forward strand.
CCTGGAGAATATTAGCTTGAATGCCAGCATTTTTGGAACCAATCCAAGAAAAATGGCTAGAGGTCTCAATATTCAGTCAGTAAACCTTCTGTTGAATCCCATTGTTTTCAGTAAAGTACAATGTACATGGAGTACTTGGCCAGAGACACTCTGTTTGGGACTCTCCAGAGTTATCCATTTGATGCCGAGTTTAAGGTTTTCAAGTGTCTCAGATGATCTCTGCACATTGGTAGACATTCAGTAGGGTCTTTGGCCTGGAAGGAATTACTTGCTGTGGTGATTTCATCATAATCACTGAAATACGAACGGTAAAAACGTCTCCTTTATATTATGAGTCATCAATTCAGGAACATTCTACATTGTATTCTCTGGATGTTAAATACAAAAGATAAATTTAAACACAGGCAAACAAACAACTCAAACTGTAAAACAATTTGCATGTGTTGAAGAAAACACCACATGTTACGAACTAAAGCACCTATTTAATAAAAACTAACACACTCCTTGTTGCTAGAACTTGATACGTGTATTCAATTTTTATTATTAAAGGGGGAGATTGTCATCTATTTCTAAATTTGACACCTGCTGACATGCTCTTTTATATCAGTGATATATGACTGGTTTCAAATGCCTGAACACTGCAGTACAGAACAGTTTTTTCTCTTTCCATTTCTTGTACCAAGTGCTTGATGTTATATAAAATATCTTCCTGCAGAGTACATTGATGGAGCTCTTATCATAATTATGATTATTATCATCCACTCTCATCATTTGGGACCTTCCATTTTCTTGCTATATAAAAGGAATATAAGTCACACGGCCTTTAAAAAGAGTAGAAATTGAAAAATAGTTGAAACTTCCATTTGAATTGACCTTTGACTTAGATATAGCTACAGACTTTTCAGGGATTTCCAATCTTGGTGCGATACAATATATTTCTTCCTTTTAAAACTTTTTCTTTAGAAAGCCATTTGATAAAAAATGAAAGATAATTGATAGGTCCTATGAAAAGATGAAAGGCTGTTGTATTTTTTTTTTTTTTTTTTAAATTCAGTCTTGAAGTTTCTCTCCTGAGAGTGGCCATAAACTCTAGCTCTGCTCTGATGGGAATCCAAGTGATTTGTTTGTGGATGTTCACAGTGTGTCTTTCACAGGATACTGCTTTATTCTGCCAGATGGTCTAATGTGTAAGTTTTGGACCCATGACCAGGTGCCCCTCTCGTAGAAAACTCATTTATACTGGCAGATAGTCCTGAGGCTCTTATCTGACCTGTGCCCAGTTTATTCCTACCAAGATGGTGACTCTCTAGGAGATCCTTGACCAGGAAGGAAGTTAGGTTCAGGTGTGTCAGTCAGGTGAAACACAGAGGAAGCAGCACAACAAAACACATGAAATAGTAGAAGCAGCATATGACTTACAGATCCACGAGAGAAGAGGGGCACCAATGAGGGCCAGTGCGAAGGTTACAGGTGCACCATGCTCATCCATCAGATGGGGAGCCACAGAGAGGTGGGCCTGTGGGCTGAGGCCTTTACTGGGGTCCAGGGTGTTACCCAAACAGATTTCCCAGGGGGAGTTCTAATTGATGGGTCAAAGGCAAGCAAATGTGGGTTGTGTGGACTCACTCTTGGAGTGGTCACTGTGGCATATGTCCACAATCCATGTGCAGTGTGGGGGTCACTGGGGTGAGCCTGGTAGGTTGTATCTATATGTCGCACAGGGGGGCATAGGGCAGATATCCAGATCAACCAGGTGGAGGGACTGGGAGGAGGGGAGAGACTGGAAACTGTCAAAGACCCTGCTTCTGCTGTGAGACAGTTAACCTTATACTCCAAATGGATGCTGAGGCAGCATAAAATTACAAGTATTCACTATGAGGCCCAAGTTCTAATTACAGTGGTGAGTTCATTGTCTTTGTCAAAGTTGGGGAAGGGCATTTATAAAACTATAGTACTTGTAAAAAGTAATTGTAGAGCTGTTTTTAAGTTGACCAATGTATCCAGTTCTCCTAAGACTAGGGACAGAGATGGTCTTCACTGCCAAAGTAAGCCTTTTGCAATAAGGGTCCAGCACACTGATTGACATGATTTAAATTTTAAATACTCTGCCAAAGTTTGAATCTTCTAATGTCGCTAACATCAATTAAGAGTGTTTAAATTTGGACAATTTAAAGGCTTCTTTGGCAGATCTAATATATAAGCAAATTTTGCACTATTTGCATTATTGACTAAAGAATAATACCGACTTAAAACAAATGTTTAGCTCTCATTTACAAGTGAGTGTTGAGGAGAATTCAGAAACTGTTTAAACAGTCTAATGAAATATTTGAAAACAAATTACTCTTGAGAAATCATAAGCCTTCTGTATTTGTCAGCGTTCTCCAAAAAGACAAAACCAATAGGAAAAATATACATAAATATATATAAAATATATAAAAAATAATAATATAAATAAATAAATATAAGCATATATAAATATTATGCTTATATATAAATATATATATATATACGTCAGAAGGGATTTAATAGGGGAATTGGCTCACATGATTATGGATGCAGGGAGGTCACAATAAGCCATCTGCAAGCTGGAGAACCAGAGAAGCTGGTAGCGGCTCAGTCCAAGTCCAAAACCCTCAGAATCAGGGAAGCTGATGGTGTAACTCTCAGTTCAAGCTTGAAGGCCTGAGAACCCAGGAGGCCACAGTTTAAGTCCTGAAGTCCAAAAGCTGGAGAGCCTGCAGTTCTGATGTCCAAGGGCAGTAAAAGAAGGGGGTCTCAGCTATGAAAAAGAGAGAGTGAACTCAACTTACCTTTGCCTTTTTGTTCTATCCCCAGCCTCTTGGATGCTGCCCACCCACACGGACGGGGATCTTCTCCAGCCAGTCCTCCAACTCATATGCCAATCTCCTCTGGAAACACCATCATAGATACACCCAGAAATTATTCTTTGCCAGCTATCTAGGTATCTCTTGATCCAGGCAAGTAGACACCTAAAGTTAACCATCACGCTTTCCAATTTCAGTCAGTCATTCAAAAGGTTGCTAATGGAATTATTCTAAAATATAATGATGTTTTATATTTTTTATTATGAAATACTTCATGTGCAGAAATGTACAGATAATAATACAACAAATATCCATAAATCTACCCTTCAGACTTAAAATACATCATATTTTGCTATATTTTTTTCAGATCACTTTTGTTTTTAAAGAAATGAAATTGAGAAAACTAAAGATAAAGGCTGACCACATTTCTGTTATTTGCCTTTTCAACTATCCCGAAATTCATGAAAAACATTCCTATGCAGGCTTTAAAAATTTTACTACATTTAAAGTGTTGTTTATTTAGAATGTTAAGTACTTAAAATGTCTATTAATGGTACGATATGATACTAGTCTTATGCAATTTGCTTTTTTAATTTGACATGTTTTTAAATATTTATTTACATTTATAGATACATGATAGATTTAATTTATTCTATTTTACCTTCTGCTGCTGAATAAAGTTTTGCTGTAGGAGTAAGTCAAGGTTTATTGAACAGCCTGTTACTAAATAAGTGATTAAGGTGGTTCTAATATTTTGCATTGCAAACAATGAATATATTTGTTTGTGTCTCCTTGGTAATATGTGCAAGAGTTTCTTTAGGGCAATGCTTCTCAGCAGAAGATGTTTTTGGCCCCAGGGGACATTTGGCAATGTCTGGAGACATTTTTGCTTGTCACATCTGGGTAAGACATGCCACTGGTGTCAGGTAGATAGAGACCAAGGATACTGCTAAACATTCCACAATGCACAGGACAACAGAGAATTATCTGGCACCAAACGTCAATAATGCCAAGGCTGAAAAACTCTGCTCTAGAATATGTAACTAGAAGAACTGAATAAGACACATAGCATGATCAAGAATGTTGGGTTCAAGAGCCTAAAGATAACAATTACTCCCTTATTAATCTATACATTCAGTCTAGTTCCAGTCAATTTCCTCACAGTTTCACACGAAATTTGACAAACACTTCCCATTAGTATATTTCTAAGTCTTCCTAGGACTATAAATGAATCTAAAGCACACTGCTGATGGCTCAAATTGATAAATATAGAAGATATAAGGGCAATTCAATAATTATCTTCCAATAGCATGTTTTCCAATGACGAATTTTCCTTAGGATGAATTTCGGTGGTACCATTTGGCCCAGGTGGTGGCATGATTTCTTAAAGTACCTGTGTGGACTTGGAAATAACACTTGTAGCCTTCCCAGCATCTACAGATTACAATGCTTGTAATCCACTTCAGCATATGCTGCTGATAGGATGTATATGCTAAATAACTTCAACTTCAGGGGCAATCAGTGGCCCTAAATGAGAATTCAAGCTCCAGGTAGCATTATTTCAGACTGAGACACACCTCAGAAGTTGTTTTCAACTTTTCTAGCCATCCATATCTTTGCTAACTTTCAGAATTTTATTAATTATTACACTTAATGTCAGAAATGGGTTTTTATTGTCAAATTAGCATGATGAATACTAAAATAGACTCTCCTAGGCGAAATGAAAATTATTCAAGCTTAAATAACTCAGGTTTTATTTTGATTTTAGGGAAACATTTCTCTCTTTATGTATGCAGTTCAATATCTCTGTTGCTCTTCCGCTGTGAATCGTAAAGGACTTGGGTTTTGATTACCTCCACTAGGGAGTTATAAACCTCCTCAAATAATCTTAGAGGTCTGCTACACACTGCAAGTTTCTGCTAAGTTTACCATTGCCCTAAGGCCCTAATGAAGTTAGAACTAGATCTTCATTATGGTTGTGACATACACTGGTACCATAATATATTTGGTTTGGACTGGTTAATTCTGACAGCTTCATTATAGGCCTGGGAGCTGTGGTTGGTTGTTGTGGTAGTCACTTACTTTTTCTCTTTAAATTTAATGGTTCCATGAATAAATGCAGAGCTGAGTATTATACTCCTCTTTCATGACAGTGTGCTCTTATTTCTGTAGGTTTATATAACACAGTAATGGTATACTCATTCATTCATTTGACAAATTACCAAGCACCAGCCTGCCTACGTGAGGTTGCCTCAGCCTAGGACTTTCTTCCATTTTACTTCTTTACTTGGTTGTCTCCTATTAGAACTCCGATGGGCTCCAATATACTCTATATTCCTCTACAAGTAGCATTTTCCATACTAGAATGATGCTATTGACTATCAGCCTGGATTCAGGTTACATGGGTTCAAGTCATAGCTCTATTTCTTACTAGCTCTGTGACTGAAGGCAGGTTACTCACTTTCCCTGAACTTTACTTCCTCATCCATTAAATAAAGGATGATAACATACCTATCTAGTAGAGTTTTGTGATAATTATATTTATTCATTCAGCAACTAGTTATTGAGTAACTGTTATGTATTAGTCAACTATTCCAAATGCAGGGGATAAGACAATTAACCAAACAAAATCCCTGCCTAAGCATTCTAGCCGGAGACAGACAGTAAACACATAAATATATAACATGATGTGGGGCTGGAGAGCAATTACATAGAGACTGAATGGACATGGGAAAACTGAGAGAGAAGCAATTTTTGGGGTGGGGGTGGGGGTTGGGGGTGGGATGTAAGACCAGTTTGGGCCATGTTAAGTTTGAGATTATCATTATTCATTCAAGTGGAGAAGTTGAGTATCCACTTGTGTTATGGGCTTTATTGTATACCTGCTAAATTCATATGTTGAAGTACTAACTGCCAGTACTTCACAGTATGTTTGCATTTGGATACAGAGCCTTTAAAAAGATAATTAAGATAAAATGAGGTCAGATGGGTGAGTCACAATCCAATTTGGTGTTCTTATAAGAAAAGAAGATTAGGACACAGATACCTACAGAGGGAAGACCAATTGGAGATATAGTGAGAAGACAGCCATGTATAAACCAAAGAAAGAGGCCTTAGAAGGCCTCTTCCAACACCTTTATCTCAAATTTCTAGCCCCAGAATTGTGAGAGAATAAATTTCGGTTGTTTAAGGCATTCAGTCTGTGGCATTTTGTTATGGCAGCTCTAGAAAACTCATACAAGCTGAGTGAGCAATCTCGTGTTTAGGGGACACAGTAAAACTGGATTGATTAGCATGTGGAAGGTATTTAAGATTAGCAGTGGGAAAGAGATTGTCTAGTAAGGTATGAGGCTAGAGGAAAGAAGAGGTTTGGGAACTGAGGCCTGTTACATTCCAATATTAAGAGTTCAGGGTCTGGTCTCCCCTGCTGGAAGGAGGAGGGTGCCACAGACTTCAACCCCGCCCCTCCTCCTTCCTCCTTCTCCCACACTATTTCCTTCCCCCTTTTCCCTTTCCCCCTCCTCCAAACTGCTCCACAAAAACATCATAGAATATAAAAAAAAAAAAATTAATAAATAAACTTAGAAAAAAAGTGGTGTTCAAGAAGGCAAGTTCTTGGGCTGGGTCATAGACCCCTCAAACCCGTTGTGTAGACTGGGTCACAGACCCTTCAAACACATTGCACAGACTGGGTCACAGACCCCCTCATATGCAGACTGTGTCATGGGCCCCTCATATGCAGGTTGCGAGCTAGGTAATTGGAAAGATCCTGGGAACCATTGGCAAGGTTGACATGCTTTATTCGAACGCGAACTCAGCCCCCAGCCTCCTCAGCTGCAGCAGCCTGAAGCAGCCTCCAGCAGCCTTAGTGGACCCCTGGTAGCCTCAGTGGCCTCCTGGGGGTGTTCTGTGGGCCCTGTAGATCAGAGCCATTTTTGCTTCATACTTAGTCAGATAACCCAGAGACACCTGGGCGCAAGTATGCAGTTAACATATTTATATCAAACAAGCTAGGTCATGCTTGGCAAGATTCCGAGCAGCTGAGGGAGCCTGACCATTTTTCATTTTCCCTACACAAGTGAAGGAAGTATTTCAAGAAAGAATGAGGAGTCAACTTTGACAAATCTCCCTGAGAGTTTGAACAAGATGAGGACTGAGAATGGTTCAATTAGATTTGGCAACTTGGAGACAGTTGGTAACTTTGGCCATGGTGATTTCAATGAATGGTGGGAGTAAGTGTGAATGGTGACATTTCAAGAGAGAAGGGTGGGGTGAAGACGTGGAGTCAGTGCGTAAAGACAGCTCTTTCAATGATGAAATGAGATAATGCGTGCACATAGCATACTTTCAACGCTAGCTGCTGTTTTTAATATTCTTGTTACTATTATTATTTACTACTTGGCTGTAAACACCGCAAGGGCAGGGACCATGACTATTTCTTGATGAGTTTATTTTCAGTATCTAATACAGCACATTGACTTCTCTTTCACACATATAAAGGAGATTCAAAGATTTTTTTTTGCGAGGTTGATAAAGATTTCTCTGATACAAAAGAAAAATTGCTTCTAGTCTCCCCATTAAAAATAACTGTACTGCAGAGCTTCTTTTAAGAAAGCTGATTGACTTCTTTGGAACTTTGGTATGAGTTCTGGAAGAGCAGAAGTCACTGGTGGTAGGTACACAAGCAAAGGTGGCCCTAATTCAGGAGAAGGCAAAGCCGAATACTACCAAGCAAGACAGTGTTGGCAGCAGAATTATGGGACAGATGTGGTTGAGGAGTGATGCAACACACACACACACATACTCACACACACACACACACACACACACACACACGCACACACACATGCACACATGCACACATGCACACATGCATGCATGGTGGGTTTAGAGGGAGACAAGAAGCAGAAGAAAGAAAGGCACAGTTTTCTGTAATCAGTTAGTCAGGCAGGACCAGAACAGAGTTCCACTGTGTTCTGTCCTCTTGACAGTGTGGTACTCCTGTTGCAGAGACCCCTCAGTTTACAGAGCACTTTCACATACATGACCTTGAATAACCTTCTAAAGAGCTCTCTGAAGATGGCGTTATAAGCCTTATTTTACAGATGAGAAAATTAAGGTTCTGGAAGATTCAGCAACCTGTTTATTTTCAGACAGTGGGAAATATCTAGGCTCCTCACTGAATACTTGGGTATGACTTCAGTATATCTATACCTAAATTTCTTAATTTGAATGTTAGAATCCTCCTCTGGGTTGATTATTGTCTAGTCCCCCCACTTCATTATTTCTCTTTAGAAAAGCATTGAAATGATGTTAAAGACCCCTTTTATCTTCTCTTATATAAAGTATTTATTACAGTGCAAATGGAATATTGCAACCAATGCCACACATCTTTGGCTCTGCAGCTTGTTAAGAATTCAGTAAAAACGAGTCACAGAAATTCCATTATATTCCAATTCTTGGAAATATTAATTCGGTTAAATGAAACAAGACAAAAAAGATCCTTCATTTTCACTGTTACAACAAAGCCCGTGAAATCTGGGCCATGTAAGCTGAAGTACAATGTTGGTTGGGAAGAGTCTGGGTTACTTTGTTCATGGTTGGCATGGGTTTTAGGCAAACGGAAGCTGGCCGAAATGGCCTGAAAGTCCAAAGCTTTAGACCAGAGCTCTGATATTTCTGGTTAGAGGTGGTGTACAACCTAACAATCACAGAAACATTTCAGGCTGATCTACGTTTAATTTCTATCTCCACAAAGAGGCTGACATCCTCGGCTAAGTGGCTAAATGAGCAACGGCTGGGTTTAGTGAGCGAGGAAAAACAGAGATGCGACCTGTCTTAGGCAGTGACCAAAGGACTGGTTTAAAAAGAACAATCATGTTCAATATATTGTGGGACAGCTAAAGAAATTATTTCCATCCAGGCCCCTTGGCATGGAAAGGCTAATCCACAGTGCCCTAAGGAAGATGCTCTGCTCAGAAATGTGGCATTCAGTTTCTGTAACTCTGCATAGAAATTCCTTTTAAAGCTGTGCATTTCATAAATGCAGTAAGTGCCTTGGGGTGTAATGAATTACAAAAGATGGGGGTAATCAAAAAGAAAGAACATAAAGGAGAGGAAGATTCACAGAAACATCGTTGTTTCCAATGATCATCAAAAAATAGGTCAGAAAACAAGTTCTGCTTTGATGTTTGATGTTTTTATTTTCAAGGAATTCTGTGTAATGAAGTGTAACCTCAGCAAATGGAAACTAGACTCAATAAAGAGCCAGAGAACTTGTTATAGGAATAGAGTGTGGGATGAGTCATTTCCCTGACATATGAGTGTTTAATAGAACCTCAATTCTTATGGTTTCCATAAAACTTTTTCTTAGTTTTACTTTTCTTCCCATTTGATTAATCCATTGAAGTGAATTTCAGAAGAAGGGAATGATTTTATGAGGTAGTCATGTTATTGTCTTTGGCAAAATTAAAGGTATCCTTATCAGGCACGGCAGGAAACATGGAAAGGGCGGTGGCTGGAAGCACATGTCATACAGACCTGGTTCTAATATTGGCTCTGCCACTTACTAGCTGTGTGATTTTGACCTTAAGCCTCCAAGTGTCTTTCTGTAAAATGGGGATAATTATGATTTCTCACACTGTTGTCATAAGGATATAAGTAACAGATGACAAGCTCCTGATAACATTTGGGGTGAGTAGGGGCTGCTCTTATTATTATTATCTCCTGAAATAGTCATTGAATGCCCAGAGGAACCTGTGTGTGTGTGTGTGTGTGTGTGTGTGTGTGTGTGTGTGTGGGTGGGTGGGGATGGGGGCACAGGGATTGTGACTGTTCCTGGCTACTGGGGAAATTAGTTCTGCTCTGGATGAAGTTAGACCTGTAGCCAGACTTAAGTGGTATGAGCCCTTAAGTGAAGCTGAAGCTATCAGTCTCCTCTCTTACCTACAACCTTCAGTCTTCCTTACCAACAAGAGCTCTAATTTTTACACTTGTATATCAAGATCTTGTTAAATAAGAGATAGAACCCAGTGGGATTTACATAGTATATAACTCCCCACCCATCCTCACCGCCTCTCTCATTCTGTCTGTCGGGACGTTCCAGACCCACATTTCTTGATAACCATGATGATGTCTCAGACACATTAGCAGTGTTTGTGGTACTGGTTCTGACTGAGCTGTACCACACACAAGGGCTTGTTTCATAAACTCTAGGTTTAGCTCACAAAGACGTATGAACTCATCCGCAGTGTAGTGTTACAACTGGGGTGGGAAAGTCGTTCTACAAGCTGCTGGTGAGACTCATTTGTCCCTTTGGACAATGTCACTCACCAGTTGACTCCCTCTTGTCAGCAGTATATGCAAATTACCTTTACTGTAAAGAATGAATATTCATCAAGAAAGTAGCCATACAGCCAAGTTTGGGAGGCATGGCTAAGCTGGCAGAGCAGCTCTCTCTCCTAAGACAAACTCACAACAGAGTTGGGGATACATTCAAAACACACATGCACACACTCGTGTGTGTATATATGCATGTAACATTGGAATATTGTTTTTCCTGCTTTGCCTGGAGTATAGAAATATTCCTTTCTTTAATATAGAGCCTAAAAAGGAAGTTTATGAAATTCCTTTAGGTTCCACATCTGTGAAAAGGAGATAAGCTCACCGTAAGTATTTTTTTTTTTTTTTGGTCCTTTTTGAGACCGGCCGCACCGCGCTCAGCCAGTGAGCGCTGTGAGCGCACGGTCATCCCTATATAGGATCCGAACCCGCAGCGGAAGCGCTGCTGCGCTCCCAGCGCTGCACTCTCCCGAGTGTGCCACAGGCTTGGCCCTCACTGTAAGTATTGATGCAGTGAAGTCTACACAATTTTTGAAGTGAGCTCTAAATATATTGTGTTCTGTTTCTGCTTATATCATCTATTTGACTGCTATGAATACATATCAATTCCAGTTACCTGCATTGAACCAATTTTATGCTTGTTTTTGACATTTAGGTGGATGGCTTCACAGATCTTTTCATTTTATTTTGTTTCATGAAAGTTTAGATGTTCACCCACATGTCATTGTGCACGTCTCTAAACCAGTAGCCAAAACATTTCTTCCCAAAAAATTGATATGACTCAGTAGGTTGCCTGAAGCAACTATATGCTTTCTCTGAACTCCAATAAATCTATAGGGATAAGAGGAAAGAAGAAAAGAAAGAAAGTGTAGGGAAGAACAAGGATTTTCTCTTTCATCCTTCATGAGTTCTTAGCTGTGACTCCCAGTCACAAAAGACAGGTTAATAAGAGAAAAACAGAAGTTTCATAACATGTATACCTCCCGTATACATGGAGGATAACCTAGAGACATGAATAAATATCTAGAGTAGATCTCAAAGAGTTATCTTAGACTTCAGGCTTAAATACCAGCGTTTCCTGAAGTAAAGAGAAAGGTGGAGGAAAAGGCCTTGGATAAGATGAGATAACCAAGAGAATCACTGTAAGACAAGGGCCAGGTTGTGATGCAGATTTAAGTGGTGTCTTCTGTACTGGTGAAGAGTCTCTAGTGGTTTAGTCACACTTCTCTTCCTGGTACAGAGAGGGAGACCCTCTTGTAAATGGAGATTTCCTTTATAGATAATGACTTTCTTTTACAAAAGAGTAACTTTTCAGAGCTTCTCCTGTGTCTGCATCTTCCCAAAACAACCTGCTGAAAAGATGCATAACTGAGGTGACATATTCTGGTTTCCTAGAGTCATGTTTTGGGGTGGCATGTCCTGCCTAAACCTCATCAAATGCAAGAAGAAAGGAAGAAAGGAAGGAGAAAAGGAAGGGGAAACGGAGAAAAAGAATGAAGAGAGAGAAGAGGATGGGAGAGACTGAGGGAGGGAAATGACATGTGTCTTTATTTAGACCCACTGGCTTATTTTCATTAACTCCATCTGCATTTATTGTAGATTCTGGGCTCAAGGCTGGCAATGTGCAAACTTGGACACTGAATGAAGCTGTTGTGACAAATCTCCTTCTCTAGATGCTCTTCTGTCCTACACGTGAGGGCTGTTCTGCTCTTCCCAAGACTTGGAAAGGACTCACTTATCAGACCAGGTTTCTCTTGGGCCACCTCATTCTCAACTTCTGACACCTACCCGCCCAAACACGTCTTCTTTTAACTATCTAGACTTCATTTTATCAGGGCTGAGATTCCACCAACCCGAAGACAGCTATTAATAGGTGAAACAACTTTTCTCCCAAAGTTTCACATTTGTACTTTTTATCCAAGGGGACAATATCTTAAATTAAAGAAGTAATGTTAATGCTCCAGATGTTAAATACTTGAGTGGAGGCCACTTTTGTAGTGTGACTGCCTAACCATACACTGTCACTTAATAGTGACTACTCTCTACTATCAGTAGTACGAGACAGGTGCGCTGTTGTCCCCATTTTATAGAGGATGCAGTGCACTGAGAGTTAAGTGACGAGCCCAGGGTAACTTGGGTATTTTCATTGACTGTTATTCAGCCTCTTCTCCCATTTTATTTGACTACAAAGCAAAGACTTAGTGCTCAAACCCAGTCACTCTTGTCCTGTACATCGCTACTCTCCCCAGAGTGAGACTGCAGTTTCTCAATGTGGATCTTAGACCTGGATCTAAGGTCCTAGGACTTCCATTTTGGTCCAGGCTTCAGTTACATGAACCTCTCTATTTGGCCAATACCAGACCTTGTTGGTGGGCAGGACTGCTGCCTGCTCCACTGCTTTTTATTCCACTTGCCTGCTCTGCTTTGTGGTGAGTAATCTGCCCTGCACTGTGGAAGAATCCCAAACACACCAACAGATACTTCTCACACATGGGAATATTATTCTACCCATTTTACAGGTGCAGGAAACTGGGGCTTACTGGACAGTTATGGTTTGCTAAAAGTCTCACAGGCTTCTTAAAGCCCCTTTGGAGAAAAGTGTAAGGAAAATTTTCCTGTTTTTAGGTCTGAAAATTACATCGAAAACTAACTGTTATAAATATGCTCAAAGAAGACATTAAGGACCCTGAAATCTCTGATCAACAACTTTTAAAGACTAAATGTGAACAGTAATGGTTATGCTCTGCTGTCATTCAGCTAAAATCCCTGGGTTCCAGGCATTTGAATATTTAACTGCAATCCTTTCCTTGCACAGTATGTTGCTGGAAAATAGTCAATCCAATGTGTTCACCCACAAGATTTATTTCAATATTGTTCAGAGGTGGGATTTCAAGAGGTGGGGATTTTTATTTTTGGTTGTGGAAGTTATTAACTTGAAGGTGTTCCATTATGTTCTCCTGTAAACATCCGGCTGTGCTTTGTTTAAAGAATAGAGTCTATCAAAGAACTAACCTCCTCTCTTCTCTTCATAAAGAAGTGTTTATAAACAAGAATCCTGCACCAAATATACTGGTCCTTTGGGACAGTGCCAAATCCTCTAGTACAGCAATGATTTAAAACCATGTGTCCTGGAGTCAACATGTTCTTATGGAAATTGCTACAGTTGGAAGCAAGATGAGTACAGGAAAAATGTGTTAAACTGTAAACAAATATTAATAACTTCAAAGAGCTGGAGCTTATTGTAATACCCTCAAAATCATTTCCCCCTTATTTCCAGAAGCTTATGGCATTTATTAAGGGAATATACAATTATACAACAAGAGCTCTGTGGGTAGTCCTTCACTCACATGTGATAGTGGGTTGGGGTCTTCCTTGCCCAGGGTCCGGTCCATAATAGACACTCAATAAATATTTGTTGATCCTGAAAATGAAACCTACAGGCATTAAAGATGAAATTGATAAAATTTTAAAAGCAATAATTTTGTGTCCCTCTTTCGTATTTTATGCAATGTCTCCCCACTGGTACCCCCACAGCATTAGATGAATTAAGAACATTCTTGAAGTGAAATAACTATAGAGAAAATCTTCTAAACTACCCTCACTTGCATTTATTAGTAAACCAGATGTGTGGGTACAGAACCGTTTTCACCACATGTTCCCACTCACTGGATAGATTGATGTGTGTTCCTTTTTACCAATTCCTTTACTGGTTTTTACTGTGTATTTAGGCCTTTTTAGAGACATATACACGATCCTTGTAAACAGTCAAATGTCTGCACAGACTGTCAAGCTCAAGCATGGTTTAAGTGCTCCTAAGATGGTATTCCCAAAAATAATAAATAGGTCACAATCATTAAAGTGAAAGACTAAGCATTTGATGGAGGGAAATTATTCAAAGAAGGGGTAGCTGTGAAGCAAGTAAGTCTCCTTTTGAAGACTGAAATGCGTTTTGATCTCCATTTCCTTTTACAAACAGCTGAATATCTTCATAGTAGTGCAAGTGAGGCTAAGAAGCCCTCCTCGAAATACATAAATCATATGATGTTGATCAGACAATTAATTATCACAGATTATGCAGATCTACTATATTTGGTAAATCTGACTACAGTATTTGAATATTAGTGTATTTTTATACTGAAATAACACAAAATGATGTAGTAATAATTGTTTGGGGATAGCAGTTTTAGTGTCTGGCTGAATATGGTCTTGTTACCCCCAAGTGGCACAATGAAGAATTATTAACTGAGCATCTGTGTATGCATTGTACACATTGTACACTGTGTGTGGGTACTTCATACAGAACATGTTTTCATGTGTTGGGGGTGCCCTTGGTCCATAATAGGCACTCAATATTTGCTGATCCTAAAATTGATCAACCTTTGTCCTTCCTGGTAGAGGGGGGAGAAGGGACACCTTTGTAAATTTCTGCCCTGCTTTTAGGCACATAGGGGTGAGGCAGAGAGCTTTTCTTTCATCTGCTTCTTCTCAATTGCCTTCCCTCAAAATAATCCTTATGCCAAAGTGGCATATTTTGGGGTGACATATTCTACTACCTTTCATGTCCAAGTTTACTATCAATATATCTAAGTTAACAGATGAATAATTCTTGACTAGGGGTGATCATACTGCATCAGAGGTCGAAACTGCAAGAAGGCTTCCAGGCAACAAACAAAAACCTCTACTCAGCACTTATCATGTTTAAGGTACTGTGCTAGGTCTTTGGGGACAAGGGGTGGGGTGGCAAAATGAAACACTATTCCTTAAGTTTATTAACTAATTGTATCTAAATTTTTCTGCCAGTAGAGTTTGAAGTATACCACAGATACCAAAAATTGAAAGTCTCAGCCTATTTTCCTTACAGCAGCTAATGTTCTTGTGTTCTCTGTCTCAGCAAATCATTTTCCAAGTGTCCAAATCATAAATCTGGGAATTGTCCTAGACTCTCCTTTGTTTTCCATATCAAATTGGTTGTCTAACAGCCTTCATCAATTCCTTCCCTTGAGTCTAGGCTGTAGTTCTATCCACACTAATACTGTATTATTTTGAGTCTTCATCATTTTTCTGAATGTAAATTGTTAAGATAACCTCCTTACTTATAGCTGTCCTTACTTACACATTCGTGGGTCATCCACACTGGGCCAGAGGGAGCTTTCTCAAAGCCAAGAGCCGTTCCACAACTTCAAATCTTTTTAAAACTCCTAAAGGCTTATAGTAGAGGTCCTCACATTCCTTGAGGAGACAAATGCAGCTCAGATGAGATGTAAAGCCTTCATCATAATTACTGGGCATTCATTCTCCTCAGTCCACATGGTTATCAAAATGTGGCAGGACACACATCCTGGTTTGCCTGGAATAGTCCCAATTTATGCCCACTGTCCCTGAGTAATTATTAATAATGTCCTGTTTTCCTCTGAAATATTTAAATGATAAATTTTGTGGCCACCCTACTTAATTATCATAGAATTGTTGAAGGAAGTTTGTGAGGACTTGTCTGGTAAGAATAAACTACATCTCATCTAAAATTCTTGAATGTGTGTTATAAATTATAATTATTCTTATTTCAGAAAGGTAATACAGTGCATTATTATGTACTACATAATACCCCCAGCAGGGTCTAAGGCGGTATTCCTTGATAAAGCATATCACTATTTCTGTGGAAAAATGTATTGAATGTAGGAATTTTATCCCTAGGTGGGAAATATAAAAACTATATGGTTCAGGGCAGGATTTGATGCTAAATGATTATAAAAAACATATTTAGTTTTCAAAAAATTTGGGATTTGGGAATAATAATTAAGAGATTTTAGACCTGTACTTAGTTGTGTGAGCTTAAAAAGGTTCTTCGTTTTCTCTAATCTTTGACTTTCTTGTTTGTGAAGTAGCAACAATAATTGTTCCTCCTAATAGAGTTGTTGTGAGGATAAAATGAGATAATTATGTAGCTGGGCTTCATGAAGGGCCTGGTACAAACTGCTCAGTAAATGGTGGTTATTTTTATTAGCTGCCTTCTGTTCTCACCTCATCCAATGGTAGGGATCCCAAATTATCTCAAGGCATGTAGAGCAAGTTAAGAAAATACGATGACAGTGGGATCAAAAAGTCTCTGTTTTTTCATCTGTCTAAGCTAAATTCTTTTCCTCAGAGACTGTTTATATCTCTGCACTGTATTGTAAACAGAACAAAGGCTTCTTAGTCCCCCCTCTATATCAAGGGCTTAGTACTCTTTCTAGCACATTATAAGCACCTTAGTAAATAGTGATTGATTGAGTGAGAAAAAGCCTATGGGATCCCTACACAATATCATGTTCAAAGATATTTTGAGCACAGGTATATTTGGGAAAGTTTAGAATGTAATCAGCTAATAGTGTTTCCCATAATAATCCCCAGGAAATCCTAGCATGCTGTTTCCTTTTGTTCTGGCCATGTGAAACATTTGCATCTCTCCGTTTAACCTCTCCACTCCTCAGCAAGGTATTACAGTACTGCAGCTCTGGCCGGCAGCTCCGTTCGTTAGAGCCTGGTGTTACAACACCAAGATCAAGGGTTCAAATACCCATACCGTCCAGCTGCCAAAATATGTATATGCATATGTATATCTAGTACAACAGGCCCTAAATTTTTTCACTGCTTTTAATGTCATCTAAAGCTAAGGAGTGAGTGTGCTAGAAGAAGCAAGATCAATGATTACTCCTCACAGAGTTTAGGAGATTTCAGTGATTTCTTTAAAGTCTTATTTTCTTTAATTTACAAACAATTCCTCTCAAATTTCCTATCCATCAAACCTGGGAAACCTAGATTATTCAGTAAGCTGCAAATCAAATTTTATTTTCACTAGGCAATTTTCCCCATCAATAACTTAAAAGCATTCCAATAAACTAAAAACTATTTCTCACTAGTCTAATGTATGATAGCATAATTTGAAATAATTTATGCCTTTTCATAACTGAACAAGTGATTTAAAGTGTTATTTTTGATTTTGTACATGAGATGTGTGGATTTTTGGATATAGTAACCTAAGATTTATTTATTTATTTAATGTATTTTAAAAAAATTTTTGTTTCTTTTAATTTAATTTTATTTTGTCAATATACAATGTGGTTGATTATTGTGGCCCATTACTGAAACCTCCCTCCTTTCCCCCTCTCACCCCTCTCTCCCAACAACCTCATATCTGTTCGCTTGTTGTATCAACTTCAAGGAATTGTAATTGTTGTGTCTTCTTCTCTCCTGTCTACTTCTATGAGAAAAACTTCTTTTAAAAAATATTTTTATTCCACATACGAGTGAGACCATAAGGTATTTGACTTTCTGTGCCTGACTTACTTCACTTAACATGATGGTTTCCAGTTCCATCTGTGTTGCTGCAAATGATAGGGTATCATTTCTTTTTATAGTTGAGTAGTATTCCATTGTATATATATACCCCAGTTTTTTATAATCCATTCATCCGTTGATGGGTATTTAGGTTGATTCCATTTCTTGGCTATTGTGAATAGTGTTGTAATGAATGTGGGAGTGCAGGTGTCTTTCTGATATATATTTTTTTCTACCAAATTTTTTTGATTATGTCAATGTACAATGTGGTTGATTATTGTGGCCAATTACCAAAATCTCCCTCCCTCCTCTTTCTCCTCCCTCCCTCCCAACAATGTCCTTTCGGTATGCTTGTCATACCAACTTTAAGGAATTTTAATTGTTACGTCTCCTTCCCTCTACTCCCCCGTTATTTTTGTGTATGTATTTATTTATTTTTAACTCCCACAAGTAAGTGAGAACATGTGACATTTCTCTTTCTGTGCCTGACTTGTTTCACTTA
>NW_007729328.1:220403-222530 GCF_000696425.1 Galeopterus variegatus
CCAACTCTTAGCTATTGTAAAGAGTGCTGCAATGAACACTGGAGAACAGGTATACCTTTGATTTGATGATTTCCATTCCTCTGGGTATATTTCCAGCAGTGGGATACCTGGATCATATGGTAGATCTACCTGCAATTGTTTGAGGATCCTCCATAGCATTTGCCATAGAGGCTGTACCATTTTGCAGTCCCACCACCAATGTATGAAAGTTTCTTTTTCTCCACAACCTTGCCAGCATTTATCATTCACAGTCTTTCGGATATTAGCCATCCTAACTGGGGTGAGATGGTATCTCAGTGTGGTTTTGGTTTGCATTTCCCGAATGCTGAGTGATGTTGAGCACTTTTCATATGTCTGTTGGCCATTCATATATCTTCCTTTAAGAAATGCCTATTTAGCTCTTTTGCCCATTTTTTAATTGGGTTGCTTGCTTTTTCTTGTAAAGTTGTTTGAGTTCCTTGTATATTCTGGATATTAATCCTTTGTCGGATGTATATTTTGCAAATATTTTCTCCCACTCTGTTGGTTGTCTTTTAATTCTGTTAATTGTTTCTTTTGCTGTGCAGAAGCCTTTTAGCTTGATATAATCCCATTTGTTTATTTTTCCTTTGGTTGCCCATGCTTTTGGGGTTGTTCTCATGAAGTCTGTGCCCAGTCCTACTTCCTGAAGTGTTTCTCGTATGTTTTCTTTAAGAAGTTTTATTGTTTCAGGGTGTATATTTAATTCTTTAAACCATTTTGAGTTGATTTTAGTATATGGTGAGAGGTATGGGTCTAGTTTCATTCTCCTACGTATGGATATCCAGTTATCCCAGCACCATTTGCTGATGAGGCAGTCTCTTCCCCAGTGTATAGGCTTGGTGCCTTTGTCAAAGATCAGATGGCTNCCAAGAGTTTTTTTGTAGAGGCTTTAGGCTGTTCGATATATAGGATCATGTCATCTGAAAAGAGGTACAGTTTGATTTTCTCTTTTCCAATCTGGATGCCCTTTATTTCCTTCTCTTCTCTGATTGCTCTGGCTAGTACTTCCAACACAATGTCGAATAGGAGTGGTGAGAGTGGGCATCTTTGTCTGGTTCCTGTTCTTAAAGGAAAAGCTTTCAGCTTTTCTCCATTCAGGGTGATATTGGCAGTGGGTTTATCATATATGGCTTTAATTATGTTGGGATACTTTCCATCTACACCTAACTTGTAGAGAGTCTTTACCATGAACAAATGTTGAATTTTATCAAATGCTTTTTCAGCATCTATAGAGATGATCATATGGTCCTCATGTTTGATTTTATTGATATAGTGTATCACATTTATTGATTCGTGTATGTTGAACTAACCTTGCATCCCTGGGATGAATCCCACTTGATAATGGTGTATAATTTTGCATGTGTGTTGCTGTATTCTGTTAGCTAGTATTTTATTGAGGATTTTTGTGCCTATATTCATCAAGGATATTGGCCTGTAGTTTTCTTTTTTAGTTGTGTCTTTACCTGGTTTGGGTATCAGGGTGATGTTTGCTTCATAAAATGAGTTTGGGAGAATTGCCTCTGTTTCACTCTTTTGGAATAGTTTGTAGAGAATTGGTGTCAATTCCTCTTTGAATGTTTGGTAGTATCCTGCTGTGAATCCATCTGGTCCTGGGCTTTTCTTTGTTGAGAGTCTTCTGATTACAGCTTCAATCTCTTTTATTGTTATTGGTCTGTTCAGATTTTCTACATCGTCTTGGCTCAGTTTTGGTAGTTTGTGTGAGTCCAGAAATTTATCCAATTCCTCCAGATTTTCAAATTTGTTGGCATATAATTGTTTATAGTAGTCTCTAATGATTCCTTGTATTTCAGAGGTATCAGTTGTAATATCACCTTTTTCATTTCTAATTTTTGTTATTTGAGTCTTCTCTTTTTTTAGTTAGCTGTGCTAATGGTTTGTCAATTTTATTTATTTTTTCAAAAAACCAACTTTTTGATTCATTGATCTTTTGTATGAGTTTTGGGGTTTCAATTTAATTAAATTCTCCTCTGATCTTGATTTATTTCCATCTTCTAAATTTGGGTTTGGATTGTTCTTGTTTTTCTAGTTCTTTAAGGTGGATTCTTAGGTTGTCCACTTGCCATCTATCCATTCTTTTGAAATAAG
>NW_007729328.1:223484-239337 GCF_000696425.1 Galeopterus variegatus
TAATTTCTCTCAGCAGTGGTTTGTAGTTCTCATCATAGAGATTTTTCACATCCTTGGTTAACTCTATTCCTAAGTATTTTATTTTTTTGGTGGCTATTGTAAATGGGCAAGCTTTCTTGATTTCTCTTTCTGCATGTTCACTATTGGAGAATAGAAATGCTACTGACTTTTGTGTGTTTATTTTGTATCCTGCAACTTTGCTGAAATCATTTATCAACTCCAAGAGTTTTTTTGTAGAGGCTTTAGGCTGTTCGATATATAGGATCATGTCATCTGAAAAGAGGTACAGTTTGATTTTCTCTTTTCCAATCTGGATGCCCTTTATTTCCTTCTCTTCTCTGATTGCTCTGGCTAGTACTTCCAACACAATGTCGAATAGGAGTGGTGAGAGTGGGCATCTTTGTCTGGTTCCTGTTCTTAAAGGAAAAGCTTTCAGCTTTTCTCCATTCAGGGTGATATTGGCAGTGGGTTTATCATATATGGCTTTAATTATGTTGGGATACTTTCCATCTACACCTAACTTGTAGAGAGTCTTTACCATGAACAAATGTTGAATTTTATCAAATGCTTTTTCAGCATCTATAGAGATGATCATATGGTCCTCATGTTTGATTTTATTGATATAGTGTATCACATTTATTGATTCGTGTATGTTGAACTAACCTTGCATCCCTGGGATGAATCCCACTTGATAATGGTGTATAATTTTGCATGTGTGTTGCTGTATTCTGTTAGCTAGTATTTTATTGAGGATTTTTGTGCCTATATTCATCAAGGATATTGGCCTGTAGTTTTCTTTTTTAGTTGTGTCTTTACCTGGTTTGGGTATCAGGGTGATGTTTGCTTCATAAAATGAGTTTGGGAGAATTGCCTCTGTTTCACTCTTTTGGAATAGTTTGTAGAGAATTGGTGTCAATTCCTCTTTGAATGTTTGGTAGTATCCTGCTGTGAATCCATCTGGTCCTGGGCTTTTCTTTGTTGAGAGTCTTCTGATTACAGCTTCAATCTCTTTTATTGTTATTGGTCTGTTCAGATTTTCTACATCGTCTTGGCTCAGTTTTGGTAGTTTGTGTGAGTCCAGAAATTTATCCAATTCCTCCAGATTTTCAAATTTGTTGGCATATAATTGTTTATAGTAGTCTCTAATGATTCCTTGTATTTCAGAGGTATCAGTTGTAATATCACCTTTTTCATTTCTAATTTTTGTTATTTGAGTCTTCTCTTTTTTTAGTTAGCTGTGCTAATGGTTTGTCAATTTTATTTATTTTTTCAAAAAACCAACTTTTTGATTCATTGATCTTTTGTATGAGTTTTGGGGTTTCAATTTAATTAAATTCTCCTCTGATCTTGATTTATTTCCATCTTCTAAATTTGGGTTTGGATTGTTCTTGTTTTTCTAGTTCTTTAAGGTGGAGTATTAAGTTGTTCACTTGCCATCTTTCCATTCTTCTGAAGTAAGCATTTAATGCAATAAATTTCCCCCTTAGTACTGTTTTTGCAGTATCCCATTAGTTTTGGTATGATGTATCATTATTTTCATTAGTTTCAATAAATTTTTTGATTTCCTGCTTGATTTCTTCTTGGATCCATATGTCATTAAGTAGAATGCTGTTTAATTTCCATTTGTTTGTATAGTTTCCAGAATTTCATTTGTTATTGATTTCTAATTTTAATCCAATGTGGTCTGAAAAAATACATGGGATAATTCCAATTTTTTTGAATTTGTTGACACTTGATTTGTAACCTAACATGCGATCTGGCCTGGAGAATGATCCATGTGCTGATGAGAAGAATGAATATTCTGAGGTTTTTGGATGGAATGTTTTGTAGATATCTGCCAAGTCCAGTTGGTCTAGAGCGTTGTTTAGATCTTGTGTTTCTCTGCTGATTCTTTGCCTAGATGATCTGTCCAATATTGATAGTGGGGTGTTTATGTCCCCTGCTATTATGGTATTAGTCTCTATTTCCTTCTTTAGGTCTAATAGAGTTTGCTTTATAAATCTGGCTGCTCCAACATTGGGTGCATATATATTTATGATTGTTACATCTTCTTGATGGATGAATCCTTTTATCATTATGTAGTGGCCCTCATTATCTCTTTTTCTGGTGTTTAGTTTAAAGTCTATTTTGTCAGATATAAGAATATCTACTCCAACTCATTTTTCACTTGTTTGTATGGTAAATCTTTTTCCATCCTTTCACTCTTAGTCTATGTGATCTTTATAGGTGAGGTGTGTCTCTTGAAGGCAGCATATAGCTGGGTCCTCCTTTTTAATCCAGTCAGCCAGTCTGTGTGTTTTGATTGGGGAATTTAATCCTTTTACATTGAGTTGCTATTGAAAAGTGTTGATTTACTCCTAGCATTTTATTGATTCTTGTTTGGATGTCTTAAGTGTCTTTTGTTCCTTTCTTTCTGGTTTACTGTTTGTCTTCTGTATTTCTTGGTTTCTTGGGTTATAGATAAACTTTTTTTTTTCTCTTCATTGTTGGCATTTTTATTTTACTTGTGGGTTTTGATTTTTCTTGAGTTTTTATGGCAGTGGTAGTTATTTTTCAGGTACCAAACCCAGTACTCCCTTGAGAATTTTTTGTAACATTTGTCGTGTGGTAGTGAATTCCTGCAGTTTTTGTTTGTCAGAGAAATATACTATTTGCCCCTCATTTCAGAAGGATAGCTTTGTGGGGTACAGTATTCTTTGCTGGCAATAATCTAATAGGATTTAAAACTCCCTGCAAGAAGATATATTTTGTGTCTTCAATAGTTTATCCATAATTCTGAAAGTCAAAAATTCTGAAAAGTTTAAGTTTTTTTCCTTCTCATTTGATGGTGGAACTTGACTTGATCTGAACATATTTAATGGTAAAACATCATCTGAATGTGAGGTTCTTTTGGTCTTAATTCATCCCGATAATGTGAATATTTTATATATTGTGTGCAGACATATTAATATGTTTAATTAGGAGTGCTTCCAAGACCTACTGGGATGTTGCTTAATATAAGGTAAATGGGCAGCAATATCTCTATAAAATTAGGAAAATTCTGCATTCTGAAATACATTGGTCTTATGGGTGTCAGGTTGTGGCCCTGTGTTACCTCTGGGTTTATTTTGAAGAGTCTTATCAATGAGAGAATTATGTGTGGCAATTTCCAAATGTGTATTTATGACAGAAGATGGGCCTGACTGTGATTCAGACTGAAGTTAGCTGCACTATTCTAGACTTTTTTTTTGCAGTTTTCTGGGGAGGGTGTGTGTGTGTATCTATGCTGAGCTTTGAAATCCATTCCGTATTTTTGATGATGCCAACAAGAATATAAAGGATGGGTTCAAAGACATGTGTAAAGTCATCGGTTTCTGGACTGAATTAACTGAGTTAATGTTTACAATTAACTCATGTGATGCTACAACCTTGTTTGCATATTTTTCTCTGTTATAGAGTTTGCTAGCCCATGTCCTCTTGAGATCATCTATCCACTGCAGTGTTTTTAAACCAGGCTTGCCACTGGCAAGAGAAGAAAAAGATGCACAATATTCCAGACCCAACCTACAGAACTCTTCCCTTGGCAGCTCAGTTAAAGGGTGGCTCGTAAGAGAATGTGAAGAGAACTGCCATAACTGAGCATCTCCAACATGATATACAGTTTGTCTTATCTATTGCTAACAGCAAGCATTTAAAGGAGGAATTATTCTCCCTAGCTTACATCTAAAGGAAATGGAAGTTCAGAAATGTTAGGTAACTTGACCAAGTACCCACAAGCTGCAATGCCTGGTCTTGAACCCATGTCTGTATAACTCCAAAGCCCATGCTCTTTCCAAAGCTCATGCAGCTTCTTCAGGGAACAGGGAACACCCAAAACCAGAAATAACTGATAATATCAAAACTTAGCGTAATTCTCACTGAGACTTAATTAGCAATTTTTGTCCTTTGCTAAGGATGTAATTTTCTAAAAATTGACAGAAATGAAGACCTTTGAGGATGCTTAAGTCATGGACCAAATGTGCACCTATTGATGAACTCTATCTCAAGAATATCAGACACTCCCTCTTTGTGAAGCAAGATTGATTTAAAACAAAAGCTTGAGGAGACAAAATGTGATGTGCCAAGTCTAATGCATTTTGAAACCATAGGAATGTGGAAAACATATGCCTAGGATTTAACAGTTTATATTATAAAGAATTTATATTTTTGTCATTGTTTTCTGGCACTTGTTAAATAATAATCAAGCTATTGCTGCCTTAGGAAATGGGAAGGCCAGTAGAGAGTCAAATGCCAGAAAAAGGCAAGTTAAAGGCATCTTCTGTTTTATTTTTCTTGCTTTGTAATTCATGTAGAAATGTGCCTCATGCCAAGAAAGACAAATTATAAAAACCTTAATCAGCAACTCAGAGAGGTAAGTTTGTACTTCATCTTCCCTCCTTTTCCCGCTGCCACTCAACACACACACACACACACACACACACACACACACGCACGCACGCACGCACACACCCACACCCACACCCACACCAGTTTCTCTTTAGTGCATAGCTTCTTAAACTTAAGGACATCAGAATCACCTGGAGGACTTTGTATAGTGCAGGTTGATGGGCTCCATCCCTGGAGTTTCTGATCTAGTAAATCTGGGGCAGGATCCAAGAATTGGTATTTTTAACAAATACCCAGGTACTACGTTCTGAATGTTGGTGTCCCCCAAAATTCACATGTTGAAACCTATTCTCCAATGCAGTAGTATTAAGAGGTGGAGCCTTTTAGGAGGTAATTAGGTCATGAGGGCTCTGCCCTCTGCACTAATGGAATTAGTGCCCTTATAAAAGAGGCCTGGGTGAGCTTGTTTGCTCCTTCCATCAAGTGAGGGCACAGCAAGAAGGCACCATCTATGAATCTGGAAAAAGTCCCTCTGGTGAGGCACTGAATCTGCTGGTGCCTTGATCTTAGGCTTCCCAGCCTCTAGAACTGCAAGAAGTAAATTTAAAGCCACCCAGTTTTGTTAGAGCAGCCTGAACAGAGTAAGACACCAGGTCATGCTGATGCTCCCAGTTTGGGAACCACACCTTGAGGACAACTGCTTTGGTGAATGTTGTTTAACTTGTACTGCACTGAGACTCAGAGCAGCAATGAGAGTGGTAATCAGCATCAGAATCACCTGGGAGCTTGTTAAAGCACAGTTGCCCCACCACTGATTCTTGATCTTGGCTGAATATAGAGTCATGTGGAGAGATACCATGCTCTGGTCCGCCACAGACAGATTGAGTCAAAATCTTTGAGGGTGGGGCTGAGGAAGGGTATTTGTGTAAAAGCTCTTCCAGTGATCTTAATACCCATGGAGGACTCATAACCACTGTAGGTCAGATTCTGAAAGCATATTTGTGGCCATGGGGTATGTACTGAAAACCATGTCCAGGCAATTCTCATTCAGTTTGACAAATAGCACTTTGTGCTGAGACCCAAACTTTCCTCAAAGGCTCGTCGCCACCGCCTATGCCTCCAAGGGCATACTCTCTCACACACAATTCCAGGCTTTGCACTTGCCCCTCCTCTGCCTGGAAAGTTCACCTCTTCTCACGGGGTTAAATTCTTCATGTCCTTGGGCTCTGAGCTCAGGGAGACACTCACCCATTAACCTTCAGATGCTCTTCTTCTGTGCTCCTTTACCGTAGCACTAATTACACAGATAGTAGAGTTTCTTTCCATTTTCCTATAGGTCTCTCCCACTGAGGTGCTAAATTCTGAAAGGAGAATGATGATAATTTCAGCTTTCATTTCACCTACCCTTACTGAATATAATTTCTCACAATACAAGGTGCTCAATAAAATTAATAGATTGATGTTAATTAAATTCTACAAATAGGGAAAATACCCTATTTTCCTCTTTTGGGATAATATTTTCTTTTCTTTTTTAAGAATATGAATCAATAAATATAAAGGGTCTTCACACAACTCATGGAAAGATTTAAGTTACCTTTCAATTCCATTTTTCTAAGACATTTTTGAGGTGTTCTTGTATGGCTTTGTAGGATAGGATAAGAAAGCTTACTGAGATGAAAGAAATGCCCTGCATTAATAAATAAAATGAGCAATAGTACATGCAATAATCATGAAAAAAGTCTCATTATTGTTTTCTTTACTCAAATGAGGTCTGTTCTTACAATATGAAGCCATTTCAAAAATATAGTTTTAAAAAACTACACTCGAATGCCTGCTGCTTTAAATCTTTTCACTGAAGTTTATCCTGAAATTTTAGTTTGTGTTTTCTGAGATAGTAA
Source organism: Galeopterus variegatus (assembly GCF_000696425.1). Lineage (NCBI taxonomy): Eukaryota > Metazoa > Chordata > Mammalia > Dermoptera > Cynocephalidae > Galeopterus > Galeopterus variegatus. The sequence goes on from NW_007729328.1 coordinate 229,748, forward strand.
CCATATGTTCAAACAGTTTTTTTGATTGTGTGAAACTCCTTAGCACAATCCCAGTAGCGATCACAAAGTGGCAGGCAGGAACCCGTGCTGATGCTGTGGGCCCCTTTGGAAATGCTTGGAGGATCACACACCTCAGGATGAGCTGCAGGCATCACCAGCCTTTAGAACAATTACACATCAGAGATTTCTACCTTATTATATGCCAGCGTGGCATTGTCGTGCTTGGTAATGTGATGGCACAACATGGAGTAACAATAGTTTGTTATATAGCAAAGCACGAGTCTTTGAGCTTGGGATGGGAGAGGTAGTGGGACATGTTTTGTTTTTCTTCAGTGTCTGGAACGTGCTTTGTGTATATCACAGTGTCTACGTAGTGTATTATGTATTTCTCATTATGTTGTAAGAGGCAACCTTTACCATAAATTATTTATAACCAATAACACCCTATATCTGGCTAGGATAAAAAATGAATGTGAAGGAAAAAGGAAAACAAATGTCTTGCTTAGTTCTAGTGTTTTTTTTAAAAAATATCATATACTATATAAGTGTATGCATGTTTCCTGTTTTAATGAACTTCAGCATTTTCATATTACTATATATAGTTTTACTGTCATGCCAACACACACAAGTTGTTGGACTAGAATCTGTTGTCAATCTACACTCCTTTGGAAGATGATATCAAGGGCCAAGATTCAATTTGCTTGGTAACAGATGCTCATCTATTTTGGAATTATACTAAAATTTTGGACTATGTCTACAGTGTTCCAGTATGAATGCAAAATTGTCTCTAAACTTTTGAAATAAAAAGGTTTCCATTCAGGAAGAATGATGCTTTTCCTAGAAACCTGGAATCAGTGGACATGGGCAAACCTGAAAATTACCCTGTGAGTGTCTCAGTCTTAGGAAGGGGGTATTTCGATCTTCTATTCCTGCGGTTTGTCACCTTCTGATATTCCTTAGCAAAGTATTATTTAGACTTGTACGTCTCTACCTCTGTCTTGGTTTATGGTGACTACTGTATATATGATCATTTGTCTTTCATTTCAACGTATCCCTTTCTAACCAAATCTGAATAGGGCTCAGATGAAAATAATTAGGTGAGAATTACACTGTCTACCTTAAAATTTTATTTCGCGAGATAAGGCCCAATATTTGAATACATGGCAGATTAACTTTTCAATTTTGAGGTTATCTACTGGTGTTCCTTTCCTATTTCCTGTACTATGTACCTCCTCTCTTCCCTTCAAAAAGTTGAAGTATAGGTGAAAATCTAGCTATGTTTAGTTTTAAAATCTACTTAAATGGCATATCATCCTGCTCCATTTCAACTGGGAAATAGGTTAGGAGAGAAGTTTATTTTTAATGAACATCTCATTTCAGGTCCATGGTTTCATGTTTCCATCCAGAATGGAATCATGGGTCAGTATATGTCAAAGAACCAATAGCCTGACACAAGGGACAACTAGTTTCAGAGCATTCTGCTGGCGTATTCTTCTCACCCAGGCGGTGGGGTTGGCCATACACATGGACAAGGTTGGCAAGTGACTGTGCCGCCTTGTGACATTTGGAGGGAACGTTTCCCTGCTCTTTGCTTAGCATCTTCTCCAGTCATGCTGCCTGATATTTTCACTGTTTATGAAGATTCTATGATATTAGTATGAAAATTGCTACCACTTACTGGATGTTTATCCTGTGCTTAACCCTATGCTAAGTCATTATATGGATGATCTCTCACTAAAAATACTGTAAAGTAGATAGGTATTATTATTATCTCCATTACACAGTTGAAAGAAATGAGGCATAAAGAAATGTAATACATTTTCTAATGCCCCACAGCTACTAAGGGATAATAATAGTAAGTTTTAAACCCTCGAGTCTCTGATTCTAAGACTCATGCAAGTTCTTAAACCAGAGATTCTAAAGTTTGGGTATATATGTAAATCACCAGTTTCAGTCCATTAATGAGACAAGAAATTGGTTTAGGTAAGGACCAGCAATTAAAAGAAAAAAGAAAAAAAAACATTGTAGTACTTCTCTGGTAGTAAATAGTAAAACTTTTTTTATGTATAACTTTGATCTCAGTTATATATGTATGTTCTGGGTTGCAACGTAAAAATTTTTTCTTACTGTGGGTCAGGTTCAAAAAGTTTGAAAACAACTTATCTAGGAAGTTTGTTAAAAATATTTTGGCGACCCTTTCTATGAGGTTCTCAATCAAAGTATGCATTTTTAGTAATCTGGAGGTTCTTATGCTGGTGTTTTTTAACAGCAGCCTGATAAAATCTGACAAAATATATACAATCAAAATGGAAATCACTCTCCATCCGTTTTTGCACACACCACTTCCATTTTTGTACTTCTGAGATTGTATACATATTGTCACGAGCTTTTCTAAGGCCAAGATTGTTCCTTTGTATTATGACTTTGGTGCCCAGGTGAGTGCAGGACCATGGTAGGTGCTTAGTAAATGGTTATTGACTAGTCATTTTCTCAGTTTTCCTCAGTTGTCTAGCATTTTTAATTTGGGACTTAATTGAGATAACTACTTTGTGTTCATTGAATAAAAAGCACCATGAGACACCAGATATAAATGACAAGTTGAATTTTGTAACTGACTCAAGTGAGTTTTGAAAAATAAGAATGATTTGGGTTTTCCTTCAGTGTTTCATTTTTTGAAGCATGTATATATTTTGAATATTCAATGAAAAAGTTGTGTGGAAACTTGGATGATATTATGATTGTTGACAGGGAGAGAGTTGGATAAATTTGAGTCAAAAGTATTTTTCTACAACAATGAATAATAATTCTAAGTAGAATTAGTAGATATTATTTAGTTATTTATATATTGGATTAAGTGTTATAAAATTTAAAATTATGTTTCTTAATTTAACAATCCGATATTATGACAAAGTGTTTAGGGAAATCAGACTTTAGTATAGAGTACATTGTATATCCAATACTTTAACAATATGAAGCATGGCAATTGATGCCAACAATTATCATTTAATTACTTATCGTGTCCTTTAGTTTTTAAGACATTTGCTTCTTTTCATTTGCTTTTTTTCCTTCTTTTATTTCTTGGACAATATTTTATCTTTTAAATTAGCCTGAGGATTTGATTTTTATGCAGTGGGAAAAAATAAGGAGCCACTGAAGATTCTTGAATAGGCAAATGGTATGGATTGAGGGTGGCTTTTGGTTAACAAACCTGACCTCATTTTGTAAGATGGGTTGGTCTTGAGAAAGACAGAAGATAGGAGGTTTGGTTGGGAGGCTATCTTAATAATGTCAGCAAGAAACAATGTAAAATCACATCAGGGCTGTAGCAATGGAAAAAGAGACAGATGTGATTGTGTGAGAAAAAAAATCACTGTAATTGTGCAAGTGATAAAAAGTATACAACAAAAGAGAGAGATGCCAAAATTAACCTTGAAGTTTTAGGTCTAAGTGATTCCAAGTATCATTTTACTATACAAAGATGGGGAGTATAGGAGGATGAGAAGTTTTCTGTCAAAGATACAGATTCAATTATGTTTTGAATTGGTTTTTATCAGGTATGGTAAGACATGCAGACACAGAAATGACTGTCATGGAGGAAGATGTTTTTGTGCTCTCTGATTCCTAGAAACAGGAGGCACATGGCATACGACGTGGGGCCATGAGCAGCAGCACCAGGGCTGGTCAGGGGCAGAAGGAGTGAGGAGAAAGCCTGGGCAAAAGCCTTCGATGTGGTTTTCAAGGGAAGGAATGGGCATGGCAGGATAAGGTGCTGAGTAGGTGCCTTTTCCTTTCTGACTTTTGCTATTTGGGTCTTTTCTCTCCTTTTTCATTTCTGATTTTTGTTATTGGGATCTTCTATCTGTTTTTTAAAGTTAGTCTAGCTAATGGCTTGTCTATTTTGTTGATCTCAAAAAAAACAACTTTTTGTTTCATTGATCTTTTGTGATTTTTTTAGGTCTCTATTTCATTTAGTTTTTCTCTGATCTTAGTTGTTTCTTTCTCTGTATTATTTTGAGGATTGGATCATTCTTGTTTTTCTAGTTCTTTGAGATGAAATGTTAGGTTGTTTATTTGAAGTCTTCCTTTTTTTGATGTTAGCATTTACTGCAATAAACTTCCTTCTGAGCACTGCTTTTGCAGTATCTCGTAGGTCTTGGTATGATATGTCTTTATTTTTGTTAGTTACAAGAAATTTTTTGATTTCCTTTTTAATTTCTTCTCTGACCCATAGATAGTTCAGAGCATATTTTAAAATTTCCATGTATTTGTGTAGTTTCCAACATTTTGCTTGTTCTTTATTTCTAGTTTTAATCCATTGTGGTCTGAAAAGGTACTTGAAATGATTTCAATTTTTAAAAATTTGTTGAGGCTTGATTTGTGACCTAACTTGTGGTCTATCGTGGATAATGTACCATGTGCTAATGATAAGCATGTATATTCTGTAAATTGTGTAGTTGTTGGATGAAATGTTCTGTATATATCTGTTAAATCCAGTTGGTCCAAAGTATCATGGTCTAAATCCTGTGTTTCTCTGTTGATTTATTGCCTAGATGATCTGTCTAGTGTTGAGAGAGGGATAGTGAAGTCCCCAACTATTATTGTATTGTGGTCTATCTCTTTATTTATCTGGGTGCTCTGATATTGGGTACATTAATATATATATTTATGATTGCTTTTTCCTCTTGCTTCCACTTATCATTATATAATGACCTTCTTTGTCTCTTTTTATAGTTTTTGGTTAAAGTCTATTTTATCTCATGTAAGAATAGATACTACTGCTCAATTTTGGTTTCCATTTGCATGGTATATCTTTTTCCATCCCTTCACTATTAGTCTGTGTGAGTTGTTATAGCTCAGGTGAATTTCTTGTAGGCAGCATATAGTTGAGCATAGTTTTTAATCCATTCAGCCAGTCTATGTCTTTTGAGTGGGGAATTCAGTCCATTTATGTTTAGGGTAGTTATTGAAAGGTATTGTCTTACTCCTGGCATTTTATTGATTTTTGGGTGGTTGTTTTACATATCTTTTGTTCCTTTCTTTCCCTTTTGTTGTTTATGTTTTGCGTTTGTTGTTTTTTTGAGGTGGTAAGATATAGTTTCTTTCTCTTTCTCATTTGCATATCTACTCTACCATGGGTTTTGTTCTTTCTCATGTATTCATGGTAGTAATTATCATTTTTTGGATTCCAGATGCAAGACTCCCTTGAACATTTCTTGTAGGGCTTGTTGTATGGTGGTAAACTCCAACAGTTTTTGTTTGTATGGAAAATACACTGTTTCTCCTTCATTTCTGAAGTATATCCTTGCTGGATATGGTATTCTTGGTTGGCAGTTTTTTTCTTTTAGTATGTTAAAAGTATCATCCCATTCTCTTCTGGACTGTAGAGATTCTGTTGAGTAGTCTGAGTTAGTCTGATGGGAACTCTGTTACAGGTGACTTGACACTTTTCTCTTACTGTTTTTAGAATTCTCTCTTTGTCTTTGACTTTTGACAGTTTGACTACAATGTATCTCAGAGAGGATCTTTTTGGAATGAATCTGTTAGGGGAACTTTGAGCCTCTTGGATTTGAAAGTCCACATCTCTCCCAATACCTGGGAAGTTTTCCAATATTATTACTTTGAGTAAGTTTTTAGTGCCTTTTCCTTTCTCCTCCCCTCCAGAACACCCATGATTCAGATGTTTGTGTGCTTAAGTTTGTCTGTTAGCTCTCATAGATTTTCTTCATTGTTTTTGTCTGCCTGGGTGATTTCAAAGACTGTCTTTGAGATCAGAAATTCTTTCTTCTGCTTGTTCTCACCCACTGTTTAAGCTGTCAGTTATGTATTTTATTTCCTTTAATGACTCCAGTTCTGGGAATTTGACACATTCTTTTTAAGGTATTATTTCTTTGTAAATTTCCTCCTTCATAGCCTGGGTAGTTGGTCTCATATTGTTTTGTCATCTCTCTGAGTCTTTTTGTATCTCATTGAGTTTCCTTAAAATTATTGCTTGGAATTCCTTTTCAGTCATTTCAAGGGTTTCCTGGTGTTTGGAGTCTGGTATTGAGAATTGACCATGGAGGCAATGCTCTGGGGCAGGTGGTGGTGACAGCTGCAAGGTTATGCTTTGCTCTGTGGTTTGGGAGCCTGATTGCCAAGGGTGGTTCAGGAGCTGGGCTGTTTGGGCTGCTGAGCCATTTCTCAGGAAATGGGTGAGGCCACTTAGCAGGGCTACAGTGAGGGGCCTGTTAGGCCACTTCTTATGTGGTGGGTGGGACCACTGGACAGCTCTGCCATAAAGTAACCCATCCAGCTATTTCTGGGAGATGGGCAGGGCTACTTGGTAGGCCTGCAGTGATGTGAGCTATCCAGCTGCTTCTTGGTGGTGAGTGGGGCTACTATGTAGGCCTGCAGGGAAAGGGCCAATGCAGCTACTTCTGGGGCTATTGGCAAGGCTGTTAGGTGGGACTGTACAAGATGGAACCACCTGGCTACTTCTCTGGGAGGGGCAGATGCACTTTATTTCCACTAGCCAAGGAGCATATTCATTAGGGTAGAGATCCATGAGCTATTTTTCTAGCTTGGGGCTCAGGTACATACAACTCAGTCAGCTGACAGGACTGGGGGTAGGGGGAGGATTGGAGGGTAGTCCACCTAAGGAGGGTCTGCCTGTCTGCTCTCTGACTGGGGAATGGGGTGCATCAGTTCAGCAGGACTAGGGCTGGTTTCCAAGACTGTGGAGCAGAGTCATAGCCACTGTGAGCCCAGACTTCACACCACTGGAATCACGGTGTTATAGACTCTCCTGTGAGTGTGCTGCATGGAGGGCAGAGCCTCAAGGCTGGGAAAGCACCGTGGCTACTGGCCTCAGGGCAGAGCATGCTCCTACAACAGCTCCAGTTTCAAGATGGCACCATGACGCACTGGCTTGGGTCCTGAGGTTGGGGAGTGGGGACTGCACCATTTGTGTTACTGTTCTAGAGTGATGCAATATGTGTTTCCTAGGGCACTCTCCATACTTTGGTTCAGGCTTGTCCTCTCAAAGGATCTGTGGGTTTTTGTGTTGATGACAGGGGCTGGTATGGGTTGTCTGCCTATCTTCACTGCAAGGGAAAATTCTTACAGTTCTGATCCCGGTGTTGGAGATGTGGTGGCTGAGGCTGTGTACCTCTCTCTCTTCTCTACACTACTATCCTAGGTTTTAATGCTCCAAAGTGATCTCACCAGTCTCCTGCCTCACTCCTACACTCTCTCACTGACACCTCTGTCAATATTTGGCTTTCTTAGTTGTTCTTGTCCTTTTCTGTGGGAAGAACATGCCCTAAACACTTTGTATTAGTCCATTATCTGTTGTTTATAACAAAATACATGGAACTAGATATTTTACAAGAAAACAAAATTTATTACTTACAGTTTCTGAGGCTGGGAACTCCAAAGTCCATCTGGTGGTGGTGACAGTTACCCAGGGGTCTCACATTGCAAGATAGTGGAAGCAGAGAGAGCAGAGAGAAAGAGACAGACTCTCCTCTTCTTTTAAAGCCCTCAGAACCATGTCCTTGACCACTATTTTTAATTCATTCACTACTGCATGGTCTTAGAATCTAATCACCTCTTCAAGGCTCCAGCTTTCAATTAGCATAATAGGGTTTCCCATCCTCTTAACAGTCACAGTGGGGGCCAAGTTTCTAATATGTAAAACTTGGCGGTCACAATTCAAGCTTCAGTGAGTTTTGAGGGGACATAATTCAAACCAATACATACCTCTAGTCCACCATCTTGCCCTGCCACTAATTCTGAGAAAAGTTATGATTCTAAAAGTAGAATTTGGAATATCCACATACACTGGAGCTAATATAACTAAATGGCATTACCAGAAGAGAAAGCATCTAAAGAGAGAAGAGAAGACAATCAAGTGCCAAACTCAGGAACGCCTACATTCAGGAGATGGAATTAGAGTAAGAAGAGACTCTGGAGGTCTCAGAGGTGACAGGGGAACGTGGAGAGAAAGCATTTTGAAAGAAAGGTAAAGGTTGAAGAGGGGTCACTCCAGAGAATGACAGCTAAGCAAGGACCCAGGGATTGGGCTACTAAGGAGTCATTAAGGGCTTCTGATTGTGTAGAATAAGAAAGCTGCAGGCATAAAAGCCAGATTGCTAGGAGTTAAAGCATGTGAGCTATTGAGGCAGTGAATACAGACCTCTTTTTTGAGAAGCTTAATGAAGAAAGGAAGAAGGAGGATAGTATCTATTATTAATTGCTGATGCATTCTAGGCACTCCAGCCTCAAAGACAGGAATGCTGTATTACTTGACTTTGTATCCTCAAGGTCTAACACTGTTCCTGGTATAAACTGTGTTCAGTGTCTGTCTGTTGAACAAAAGAATGAATGGATACTTTTTAGAAGCATTCTTTACCCACCCAACTTTCCATAAATTGCACATCTTCAACTCCATCCCTCTGTATTTGTTTTTTCTTCTTTGCTTATATATACTATTTCAAAATGCAACTGGCAATTAATTTTCTTCCAGAAATCTTTTCCCAATCATCCTAATGTAAACTAGGCAGTTATTTCGCATAACCTCGGTGCATAAGTTATGTACTAGTATTTTGTTTGTATGAATTTAAATTGTGAATTTAAGTAAAATCGTGTTCTGCAAGTATTCTTAGGTCATAATATGTACATGTTTTCTGTCCTCAAGTATAATAAGACATAGCGACTGCTCAGTAATTGTTAACAGGCTACATAAACTTTAAAATACATATGAATAAAAAAAAATACATATGAATATGCAAATATCATGTATCAAAATCATAGATCTGCTACCTCTGTGACCTATTTGGCAGACATTTTCATCAGTGTCACTCTTTTAAATCACATAAAACAAAATTTTATGACCTTCAAGGTGTTGAAGGTCATAAAGATAGTGCATCTTGCAATATATGATTGTTAACATTCTGATTCTGTTTGTTGGCAAAAATGATGTGACTAGTAGAAGTGTTGTAGTCATTTAATCAGGAAAGGTATCGTTCCTTTATTATGATCATTATTTGAATTTTATACAGTTGATAAACTCATTCATATAATTTTTATAAACTTCTAGTAGGTAAATTATTTGATTGAGAGTTGGAAATTAAAGCTGAACCAGAAACACTTGAGGAGATAGAACTTTCAGTTGAAATGAGGATCTGAAATCTATATAGAAATTCTAGTAACAGGAACTGGGGAAGTAGAAAAAAACATCAACTTGATTTACTATACAAATAAAGGTGCTGATTATCTGACAGGTCATATTTTATATACCTATCATGTTCAGGGTTTACACTGCTATCATTATTATATTTTCTGTTTCTTCTACTAAACTGAGAACTTCTCAAGGGCAGTGTCTCTGTCTTATTATTCTCTTTTCTTTTTTTTTTTGTCTTTTTGTCTTTTTTCTGTGTCCGGCAACGGATCGCAACCCTCAGTGTTGCCCCCGCACCGGACCGGGGACCGGCGACGGGATCGCAAGCCTCGGTGTTGCTCCCGTGCCTCGCTCAGCCAGTGAGAGGGAGCCGGTCTGTACGTGGGATCCGAACCCTCGGACGGGAGCGCCGCCGCGCCTCCCAAGCGGC
>NW_007729328.1:239947-245385 GCF_000696425.1 Galeopterus variegatus
GCCACCTGGCCGGCCCATTATTCTCTTTTCTTAATACCCAGTATGAAGCCTGGCCTAGAATATGCCCTCAGTAAATGTTTATGGGACTGAATTAAAATATGCAGCTACCAGGCCAGGTGTCCTTTACATTTTATGCATCTTTACACCTATTTATTTATGATAATGTAGACTTACGTTTATTTATTTATTTATTTTAAAATTGTGTATATTTAGTTTTGTAAATTTTTTTATAGGTTATGAATATTTGTGGGATACAAAGCTGATTGTCGCCACTCATGACCAAGATGTGATGGCCAGATCCATACTGGCAGCATGCCTATTACCACAAATTACAATTATACCCTGTGTCCCCCACCCAATTATACCCAACTTCCCTCCCCATTCCCCTTTCCCACTCCACTTTGTATCCCTAGGTATGCTCTTTCCCTCTGCAAGTCCAATGCACTACTGTGGTCTTTCTTTCCTTCCTTCTTTCTCTCTTAGCTCCTTATGAGTGAGTACATGTGGTATTTATCCCTCTGCACTTTGCTTATTTCACTCAACATAAGTTTCTCCAAGCTCATCCATGTTGTTGCAAATGGGAGAATTTCACTCTTTTTTTATGGCAGAGTAGTTTTCCATGTTGTATATATAACAAATTTTCCTTATCCAGTCATCCATTGGTAGATATTTAAATTGGTTCCATATCTTGGCTATTGTAAACAGAGCTGCTAATAAACAAATGGGACTATATCAAACTAAAAAACTTCTGCACAGCAAAGGGAACAATCAACAGAGTGAAATGACAACCTACAGAGTGGGAGAAAATTTTTGCTAACTATGCTTCTGACAAGGGATTAATATCCATAATATACAAGGAACTCAAGCAATTACACAGTAAAAAACAAACAAATAACCCAGTTTAAAAATGGGCAAAGGAGCAAAGAATAGACATTTTTCAAAGGAAGACATACAAATGGCCAACAGGTATATGAAAAAATGCTCAACGTCACTAGTCATCAGAGAAATGCAAATTAAAACCACATTGAGATATCGCCTCACCCCAGTTAGACTGGTTGTAATAAAAAGACGGAGAATAACAAATGCTGATGAGGGTGTGGAGAGAAGGGAACACTCCTACACTGCTGGTGGGACTGTAAATTAGTACAACCACTGTGGGAAACAGTATGGAGTTTTCTCAAACAACTACAGATAGATCCTCCATAAAATCCAGCAGTCCCACTTCTGGGTATATACCCAAAGGAATGGAAATCATCATGTTGAAGGGATACGTGCACTCCTATGTTCATAGACTTACATTTATTAATATGGAAAAGTACATGCCCTGATTTCTTGAGGGGGAAAAACAGGTTTCAACAGACTAAGAGAACCATCTCACTTAAATAAATGTATAGCCATACATTCATAAGTTAAGAATGCATAGAGATAGGTCCCGAAAGATAGTCAATTAGATGGGATTTCAGATGATTTTTATTCACATCTCCATACTTTTCCGTATGATGATATGAATAGTGAGCTAAGTTTAACTTTACAACAAGGTTGAAGTAATTTTTCAGCATGTGGACAGAATATGAAGCCTTGGGTCCCAGGACTGCCCCTTACTAGCTGTAGCAAACTACTTGTCTATATCACAATTTAATCATATGTAAGAAAAGAAAAATATATGTGTTCTTTTAATATGGTGGAGTTGTTTTGAGAACCAACATGGGTATGATCTTGGTGCAAAAACTCAGGCATTACTTTCATTTGCTCATCCTTGCCTCCCAAGATCATGCTTGAGTTCTGGCATCTTATATGTTGCTAAGACTTGGGGTTTGTTGGGACAGGGGGTGCAGTCATTAGTTGGGGTCCACAGCCATTATTGATAGGTTGTCCATTCTACTGACCTATGCGCCTCTTCAGGGCCTGAGGCTCTCTTTTGCTTCAGGATCACTTTTGGGGTGCCATGATATTTTACGAGGCTGCCAACAGCTGTGCTGCCTATCCAGGCCACCATTTCTCTCAGTTCTTGCTCACAGATACAATGTTGTGAGTCTGGGCTGGGAACCTCTCCTATTTTTAGAACCTATAGCTACCCTCTCTTCAGCTCAGAGCCCAGGAGAGTCACTAACTTATTGGGGAGAAACAGGAAAAGCTGTATGGACCCTGGTCTTTGTCTCCTCCCCCAAGGCATGTTATCTATACCATGGAATCTTTTCCAGTTCTGCTCTTACTAGCTGGAGAGGATTCCATAGTATATTCCAAGGTAACATGTCTCTTAAGCTCTCTTAGGGACTCTTAGGTTATTTCTTTTCATATCTTGTCACAATACTCTCTCAAGGCAATGAGTAGGGGCCCGTACCTGATTACGTAAAATGAAAAGAAACAGAAATAAAGGGAGGAAAACAATAACCAGAGTTATCTCAAAATATCTTCCTAACAGTTGTGAAAATGCTCTGATTCTAGGAGGGTATGCAGAGTGGACACAGACTGAATAGAAGACACTGTACCAGGCTTCTCAGTGGCTTCTGAGAAGGAATTAAGCCCTGGTGTCCTAAGAATGTATCCATTGATTGTAGTAAGTTATTGCATCTCACTTGCATCTAGAATGGTATTGGCTATGCACTCGCCTTTTGAGAAAATAGTTACTCAAACCAGCTCCCAAGGGTACTAATCATCTCCTTGAGCAAGGTGAGAAAGATCACAAGACTGATAACTAAGCTGCAATTCAATTGATGAGACCCTTAATTCAAAAGATAGCACAAAAACCATAGCAAAACCTGCCTGCATACCTACCCCGGGAATGAAGGGTCAAGGAAGGTGTTCTCGGGAGTAAGTGACAGATATGAGGTGAAGAAGCAGGAGTCCTGAGCTCTAGAGAATGTCATAATACTAGTCCTACAGGTGTATGGGTACTGTGGAGAGCAGCAGCTTGAAAGAGAGGGAAACAGGCAAGGAAATGGGAATTCTTTTGGCACCCGTGCTTCTGTTTGTCCTACGTGTTGTTTGAGTGTCTTATGCAAATACGAAAATATCCTGGACCCAAGTTTGGGGCATCCTACAAAGCTAGCCTTGATGTCCTGCATCCTTTAAATAGACGTACGTAGATCATGGTCAGGATTACAAAGTGGAGAGGGAGTTTGGTCTTTGAAGTCAGACAGGTGGCTCAAGTTCATGAACTGTCCACCACCACCATTTACTTAACCACAGCTACTCAGTTTGATCATCCATAAAAAGAGATGGTACTGTTTACCTGGTAAGGCTGTGGGGAGATGCAGATGAGATGATGAAAGAGTCTAAGACAGTGTCTGGTGTGCACTAAATGCTCAACAAATCACAGGGATTATTACTTCTCTTGGTTTTAATTGCTGCACAATAAAACAAATATACTTGCTGTCTTTCCCTGTTTTCTAGACTTTTGAGAACTACTCAGATAATAGGAACTGGTGGTTGAAAAGAGGAAAAGAGAAACAAGGTTGTTGGATCATGACTTTCCTGGCAAGTATAAGGAGCTATTTTGTGCCTCTTCCTTGTTATTTAGTTGTTGATAGATTGTTTTGTTTCTCTATTTTTTGGGGAGATAAAATGGGATGTGTGAATTATTGTTTTTCTTGTGTGTTCATGTATGTATACTATTTTTATAAAGTGCTAACCTCAGTTGATTGAGAACACCTTTAATTTTTAAAGGATTCTGTTTTCTTCTGGAATCCTCTTGTATCCACAAAGTCAGTAATAGAGTATAATTTAAATAATATGTCTTGGTAAGAATATAACAAAGTGGTTAAGAGGAGTGTTTTGGAGGTTGACTTAAAATACAGTGACTTAGAAATAAACATATGTCTGGTATAAAGAATAAATTTTACTAAGTATACCTATTGGTTTTACCAAGAGATACCACTTTGGGAAGATATGTATTTTGGTTTTAAAGCTATTCTAGTTTGAGTTCTGTTGTATTATAGCTTTACAAATACTAATTATATGTTGGCTCAGAACTATGTGTTAGTCATAAAATTTTGGCTGGATTCTCATCAAATATTGGAAAGGGTAAAGAACAAAGTGATTATACACATGGTTAAAATCTTAAGAAAAACATACCATGTACCATTTGACAGTGAAATGGTTCCATGATGTTAAGGAGAAAGGATATGGACAGCTGAGGATGCTGGGTTCAGAGTGACTATACTCAGACCTTATTTCTCAAATATTTAACTGAGCTTGATGATGACCTATGACCCACAAGCTCTTTGAGCCTTGCTTTCTAATAAAGTGTAGACAGCATCAATCTCACAAATGTTTTTTGGGTTGTCTTATTTTGTTGTTGATAAAATGAATGAAGAATCCACAATGTGATAGACTAGATAACAATGCTGGTGTTGGATGATCAGAAAAACTTCTATATTATAAACAATTTTATATTGAGTATTCACTATTTGTAGTTAATGAATTTCTGAAAGTATGATTTGATCTGCTATATTTAAAGTAAGTACTTAATGAACTTATTTAATACCTATTGTGTGTTCAAATAATCTAAGTTAATATCAAAAGTCACAAAATTATCAAAGTTTCATGTTTTTCTTAACCTGTCAAGAATTTCAATGCTAAATTCACCTTAGAAATATATTTTTTTAACATAATAAATTTAGGTAACTTGCTGGTTATGCAAAATAGCGTAGAATCATAAAATGAGAGTTCCTGTGCTTGTGTTCCTTGTCTGCCTGTGGACTGTCTATTTGTGGCTTGTTCAAGTGTGCTAAGGAGAGGGAAGCTGATATGGTTGATGTCAGAAGGTGAGGTATATGTCTGCCTAAGAGAAAAATGCTTTAGGGCATGTCCCATTACCAGCTCCCCTTTCCCCTTGAAGTGGTCTTCATCTCCGCTTCCCCTCCCCAGTCACCTTTGACTTCTGGTTTTCCTGTGGACCTGTTCCCTCCCTGGCTCTGAGGCCTGGGGCTTTACCCAAGCCTGAGTCCATGAGCTCAGAGAAGGTATGAATTTGTCTGCCTGGGGTGCTGGTGCTCTTGTTACCCTCCCTCTCTGAGAGATGAAGGGCAGAGTCATCTGCTTTCTATTAAACCTTGAACCCATTGAGAACACTGGGAACTGAAAGAGGAACTGGAAGAGGAACAGATATAGCTGCATATCCAGGTGTCATAGAGACCAAAGTTGTACATCAAGAGAGATGTGAAGGTATCCTAGGTGAGTCCGATTCTGTTATTATAATTTTGTTTAGATATACGTTAAGATCTATCACAATGAAAAGTTTTTTCCCTTTTACCCAATCCTTAAAAATTTTTTTTTAATGGGACTGTGTCTGATAGTCCTTTTGATTTTTATACATCAAGGTTTCAATTCTAATGATTATTCTCCCTGTCATCTTCAACAAACTCACCATTAATCGAGAGTCCACAGGGTAAATACTAGTGAGTTTTATCTAATTTTCATTAGTGTTAACACGTGGT
>NW_007729329.1:0-5874 GCF_000696425.1 Galeopterus variegatus
CGGGAGCGCCGCCGTGCTCCCAAGCGGCGCACTGTAGCAGTGCGCCACCGGGCTGGCCCCCGGAAGGATTCTTATAAGACAGGTGGGAGGGTCAGAGCCAGAGAAGACGTGACAACAGAAGCAGAAGTTGGTGTGATGCCTGGCCATGTGACAAGGA
Source organism: Galeopterus variegatus (assembly GCF_000696425.1). NCBI lineage: Eukaryota > Metazoa > Chordata > Mammalia > Dermoptera > Cynocephalidae > Galeopterus > Galeopterus variegatus. Next base: position 158 of record NW_007729329.1, read on the forward strand.
ACACAGGCAGCCTCTAGAAGCTAGAAAAGTTGAAGAATCAATTCTCCCCTGTAGCTGCAGATGAAACAAACACAGCTCCACTGACTCATTTAAGACTTCTGACCTCTAGAATTGTAAAATAGTAAGTACATGTAATTTTAAGCCACTGAATTTGTGGTAATTTTTTACAGATGCAATCGGAAGTGAATATAGTTATCTCAAAATAAACATCAAGGTCAGAATTCATAGTCTCAGGGCTTCCCCACCCAAAGCTGACTCCCTTCTTGTCAGCACCGAAGCCTCACATCACCTGGGTCTCCACCCTCTTCCCCCAGGCTCACACCTGCTTAGTGAACGTGCTTCTGGTTTGCTAGCACCTCTTGCCTCATTGCTGGGAGGTACTCCAGATGCTGTCCGGTTTAGAGATGAAGAACCAAGCCTCAGGCAAGATATAGCGATTTGGTGGCAGAGTAAAGATCAGACCTCAGATCTTCTGATTTCAGCCCAGCGCTGGTTCCTCATCTTTCACTCTTCCTGCCACCACCCATAATGGGGGCCATGTCCTTAAAACTCATCTTCAGCCCCAACAACTGTCCTGCCCTCCCTCCTGGCTCCCTCTGCTTACCCGTCCAGTCTGCACACATCACTGGACCGATTGTCTTGCCATGTCATTGGGGGTGGGCTGCCTTGGACTGTGCTCCTCCCAGCCACAGCTTCTTTTCACTGCATGAAACATACACTCTACATAGAAACCGCCTATGCATAGCGTGGATTTTAGGAAGATTTTGTGGATAAGTGGATGAGGGGTTACATCTCACATGCCAGAGAACACCATTTAAAAAATCCTTTTTGAATGTCTCTTTCCTCAAACTTCCATTCTGTGGCAGTCACCCCTTGCCTCCTGCCCCCCAGCCCAGCTCTGCCAGCTCCCTGGCCCTCACTGCCCGGAGCCCCTGCCCCTGTCCCGTGGGTGTCCTCTGCACATGTCCCTTTGGAGCAATTTAGTTCTAGCTTGGCATTTCCAGTTAGTATCCCCCACTTCCTCCTACCCCTGCTCAGCAAAACAAAGCATATTTCCCAGGATCTTCCTCCTTAAAAGGTTGGGGAGGGGGCAGGGAAGAGTTGTAGGTAACTAATATTTAATATCATCCTTTCGTTATACTCCTGAAACTTTGCTTTACTCTTTCCTACTCATTTCTCCTGCTCAAAGACCTCCCAACTCCCCTTACCCAGTTTTTAAATGATTTTCCATAGCACCTACCACCTTCTCACGGACTGGAGAGTTTTCTTAGTACGTGTACTGTGATTTATCTGCCTCCTCCAGATAGAAGTCCACAAGAGCAGGGACGTCACACTGTTTTGTTCTCTAATGTATCCCAAGAGCTTTGAACAGTGTCTGACACACAGTAGGTGCACAATGAATATTTACTGAGGGTATGAAAAGCTAACGTCCCGATTCTAAGATCATTGTAAAGGCTCTGTGCTTTCCTGTCATCTTAACCTCTGTTTATGATTCTGTTCAGTCTTTTGGGACACCACATGCATTCCCTCAGCTATGCCTGGGTCCCCACCTCCTCTTCCCTCAGCCGCACCTGTTGGCCCTTCCTGTCCCCCCGCCGCATGCAGCCCACCCCTCTGAAGCCAGCTCAGTCCCCGGCTTCCCCAGCGTTCTGTCGTCCCAGTCCGCTCTGACCCCTCTCTCAGCACGCCCCTTTAGCAATTTCTTTCTGATCTGAACCATCCTCTAGACTCTTATAAGATTTGTCCTGGGTGCTAATTTCATGTTTCACGCATCTTTTTTTCTGTATTTAAATCTCCCCAGCTCCTGTTGTACCCACAGTGGGCAATTTCCAAGCACTTAATGAAAAAATAAGTACAAAGAACAAACATTTGGATGGGCGCATACTGTGGGTCTGATGACGTTCTAACCGCTACACGTAGACTCCATTAATCTACACACAACCCTATGAGATTGATAGTCTTATCTGCATTTTACGAAGGGGGAAACCATGAGTCACGAGGTGGTTAATTAAGTTAGAAGCCGCAGAGCCGGGATTTGAACCTAGTGCTCTGCTCCAGAGCCCAGGGGCTAAACTGCTTCTTCGTTGGGTAAATGGGTGTGTTCCTATGGCGCTACCCTGCTGTTTTTGCCCTTTGATTGTAGAGGTGGGTGAAGGGGCTGCAGGTGACCCCCCAGGGGTTGTGCCATCTTGAAAGTTCCTCCCAGCACACAGACTCTGTGAGTCTTCAGGGCTCACAGCAGGTGGTGGGTTTGCGTTTTGGTCCTGTCTCCGCTAGTGCCTGTCTGTGCCTTCTGCACCTCCCTTTCCACAGCTGTGGAATGAGGGGGATTATTGCTCTTTCTTCACCATGCAGGGTGGGGACGGGCAAAATCTGTACCCTGGCGGGCCTGTCCTTTGATCAGTGGTAGGTGATGCCAGCCCATGGGGAGCAGCTTCATCTTCTCTCCACTCTATGGCTGCTGACTTCTGTTCTGGATTCAGAGGGAGGATCAGGGGCTCTGGGGGGTGTGTGTGTGTGTGTGTGAGTGTGTGGTGTGTGCTGTTGCCTGCATGGGAGGGCAGAGAAGCTGTAGGAAAACAGCATGGGGTTTGAAATTTGAAGTCACACGTCCAAACCCCACCCCAGTGCATACTCACCTGGGAGTAGTGACAACCTGGGCAAGTCTCTGCTTTTATGAGACTCCATTTCCTCATTAAATGGGCTTAATAAAAACTCGTACCTCATTGTTGTGAGAGAGTCAAATGGGATTCTGGATGTGGAAGTGCTTGGTAAACTGTGAGGGTGCTTATAAACTTGATTTTTAATTTTTATCTCAGAGGATGGGGGCAGTGGACTGATTTGTTATAAAACGCTAAATGGCTCCAAGCCTTGGAGTTCTGGGGAGTTTTGGCAAGATAAGCATTTTTTTTTGCTTTTCGAAGAGCAAGTTCTTTGTCTCCTGAGTTCCTTTACCCGGCTTGTTGTGTCTCGTTCACTGCACATTTACTGAACAGCTGCTGAGTGCCAGGCCCTGTGGGGCCACCCTGATGAGCCAGACCCTTGTGAGAAGCTCTTCTCCTAACTGGGTGTGCACAGTGTGGCAGACGCGGCACCGGAAGGCACGAGAGCGAGGGAAGAATTAGAGTGAAGGGCTGCTGGGTTCCAGAGACCAGCCGCAGACCCGAGGGATGGGGCAGTGCTGGGAAGGGAGTGTGGAGGCTTGGGCTCAGCCCTTTACCTGCTTCCCATCTCCACAAAGCCTACCCTGGGCTGGCCCTGAGGAGGGCCTACCGAAGGGCCAGTAGAGTAGCTAAATTGATCTTGCTCACAAGCTCTTTGTGCCTCACAAGACATCTGGCCCATAAACCCAGGGCCATAAGCTCCTTGAGGAGGGGTCTCTGTCCCCCGGTCCCCTGCCCCATGTCAGGGTGGGCTGCCCGCAGGTTCCTCCTGGGTGTCAGTGTGTGTGTACGTGTGTCTGCCTGTGTGCATGTGTGCATGAGAGCTGGGACCTTAGCATGCAGGTTCAGGCAGATACGGGCAGATGAAATATAGTCAAGATGAACTTGAAGGTAAGAAGTTGTCATTAATGTACACCTGTGGCTTGTGGGATGGGTTCAGAGAGAGGGACGGTTACTGCCGGGGAGTCACTGCCTGGAGACACATGGAATCTGAACACCATCCTGTGGCACCGAAACCTCCTTAATCTAGCCTCGGCTGACGTCCCTCACCTGGTTCCCCACTTCTGGCACCTGATAACTCCAGCCACTTGGCTCGATTTTTCTTCTCTTGCTCTCTCTCTCTGTTAGTAAACTCTTTCTTTTGGAATCATGCTAGGTTTACAGAGAAATTGCAAAGACAGTACAGCTCCACCTAACCTTAGCATCTCACACAACCACGGCGTTTGTGCCAATACTGAAAGATAACACTGTTACAATACCATTAACTAGACTGCAGACCTTATTCAAATTTCACCAGCTTTTCCACTACTGTCCTTTTTTTCTGTTCCAGAATCTAATCCAAGTTCCCACATTGCACTTATTATTTTGCATTCATTTGATTCTCTGAACTCACTGGGGTGGTTTCCTGTCTCTCAGTCTTCAATCCTGTCATTCTCTTTGAGTGCAGTATCGTTCCTGTTCCCAGGCTTCTCTTAGATTAGGGATAATGCTGGGTGCACGGTAGGACTGGGGTTGTGGGGCCTGGCTGTTAGCAGTCTTGAACCTCCCCCTTCCATGCCCAGGATCTCATTTGACTCTCATTTGGCTTTTATGCACCTTCTTTATGCAAATACAAGCAAATGCTGATATACATTATTACTCACTCCCCTCTCTCCCAGCCATGGTTACTCAAGGGAGTGTGTTTACAGGTGATTTTCACAGGACGTTGCAGGGGGCTGGTGGCCGAGTGACTTCCAGTGTGTCTGCTCTCTTGTCCTCATGTGTTACCCTTCTCCAGTTTCCTCTGTTGTCCAGTCTGGGTGTGCTTTGGTTGAACACCTGGGTCTAGGAATGTTACTTGGCTCACTTTGGCAGGTGCTGGGTTTCTCATGGGTCCTCCCCACCCTGCACATTTAGAACAATTACAGCATCCTTGGCTTTGGGGACTTTCCTCAGGCCACTCTGGGCCAGACCGTAGGCATCCCTACAGGCATTCCCACCCTCTTCCGCAGAACAGGCCAGGAAGCCAGAATGACAGGCCCTGGGCTCCCTGACCCCACCCACCACCTGGGGCTTTGATGGGGTCTCCTTGCCCCCATCCTCTCTACCTCAGTTTCCACTGCTTGAGGCCTGCACTCACCCATTGCCCTTCAGGGCCTTTGGGAAGACCAGATCTCTGTGAAGCATTAGATGTGTGTATTTGCTTTGAAATTTAATTTTTAAATAGATCATTCATTTATATGATTGTAAAATAAAGATAGGGAAAAGTGTCCCTCTTAGACACTGTTAATCTGTAAGAGATATTTAGGAGTCACATCAACCAAGTGCAGTGTACGGACCTTATTTGAATCCTGATGCAGACAGATCAAATACTTATGAAAAGTTTTGCAGGCAGTTAGGGAAATTTAAATATGGACTGCATATTACATGATATTAAGGAAATATTAACTCTATGACGTGTGACGATGGTATTGTGGTTACGTTATTGAGAAAAACCCTGTGTCTTAGAGATACACATTGAAGCTTCTATGGGTAGAATGACATAATGTCTTGGACTTGTTTAACTTTTTCAGCACCCTTCTCAAAAAGTGGGGAGACAAAATGAAATAAAAATGGCAAAATTATTGATGCTGGGTGATGGGTGTATGGGATTCATTATACTATTCTCCCTACTTCTGTGTATGTTTGAACAATTCCATAAAACAAATCTCTATCCAACCCCATCAGTCTGCCCTCTCCCAGAAACCAATACTGGTTTTTATGTTCCTTCTTTATGCAAATACAGGCAAATACTAATATATATTATTACTTTACTCCCACCCTCCCCACACCCTTTTTTGTTTTTTACACTAGAAGATGCACCTTGCTTTTTCCCTCTTTCTTGTATGTGGTAGGCAGAATAATGCCCCCACCCCCACCCTAAGATGTGCACAGCCTGCTCCCTGGTACCTGTGAATATGTGACCTTACACGGCAAAAGGGTCTTTGCAGATGTGATTAAGGTTAAGGACCTTGAGATTATCCTGAATTTTCCAAGGGGGCCAAATCTAATCCCATGCATGGGTCCTTAAAACTG
>NW_007729329.1:5897-34716 GCF_000696425.1 Galeopterus variegatus
TGGGTCTTTGCAGATGTAATTAAGTTTAAGGACCTTGAGATGGGGAGATTATCCTGAATTTTCCAAGGGGGCCAAATCTAATCCCATGCATGGGTCCTTAAAACTGGAGGCTCTTTCCAGGCTATGGTCAGAGGGAGATGTGACAAAGGGTCAGAGAGACGTGACTTTGGAGATGGAGGAAGAGACCACAGACCAAGGAATGCAGCAGCCTCTAGAAGCTGGAGAAGGCAAGGGAATGGACTCCACCCTACAGCCTCCAAGAAAGAACACGGCCCTGCTAACACCTTGAAATTAGTCCAGTGAAACCCAGGTGTCAGGCTGCTGACCTACAGAGGTGTAACATAATAAATATGTGTGTTAAATTTGTGATAATTTGTTATAGCAACAATAGAAAATGACTACGTGATATGTTGGAGATACTTCCATATTGGTACAGAGATTGCAGAAGCACTGGTTCCTCATGGTCACACACGGGGTCTGGAGTCTGACAGACGTGGGCTTGTGCCCACGTCTTGACTAGTTGTACAATTCTGGGCAAGTTACATTACCTTTCTGAGCCTGTCTCCTCATCTGTAGAAAGGAAATAATAAAAGCACCTGCTTCCTGGGGTTGCTCTGATTGTTAAATCATGTAATGCATACAGAACAGCTAACACATTGCCTGGCGCATAGAGGATGCTCACAACAGGACAGCTGCTAACGATATTACTGATAAGATTATAACTATTATAATAAGGAGCTCTCCCTGAGTTCTGGCCACACGATCCTGGGAGGCAGCACATGAATTAGCCCTGGTTCTGCGGCAAACACCTCTCTGGTCTTGTGTGCTGGGTTCCCTTTGTGTACGGCCGTCTGTCCCTAGGCAGTGTTTAGCAGTGTGGGCAGGCCTCAGTCGCAGGTGTCCTGGTGCTGGCATTTGGGTGCACACCGCCTGCGTGACGGTTCTACTGATGGGCAGCTTTGGTGCATGGCTGGCTGCAACCACTCTCTTGTTCTTCCCAGAACTGCGGCTCCCTCCCTCTTACTTTAAGGGCACTTCAGGGACATAAGTGGACCCTGACAGGCTCCTGCACTGCTCCCATGTGGCATAGACTCTCAGAGTGGTGGTGACCTCCAGGGTCCCTCCACATGTCCCAAACAGCCAGCTTCTGTGTGAGCTCACCGCCTCCCGAGGCAGACCACTCCGCCCCTGGTTCTGGTTATTAGGAAGTTTCCCCCTCCCTACAGCCCCTGTCCATGTCCTGCCCTGAGGCCACATGGCTGAGTCTGCTGCCCCTCCCCATGGCAGTGCTTCAGCACTTCAGACAAGTGGGGGGTGGCAGGGGAGCACAGAGGTGGCAGGCAGAGACACAGGGACCTGTCCCGGCTCTGCCACTTTCTTGGTGGGAAGCTCTGAGGTGAGTCTTTTTTGAACCCTGTTTTATAATCTGTAAAAGGAAAGGAAAACACCAACCTATCCAGATCGTTATGGGACCCTGTGGAAAGCATCCTACTCATAGGGAGCTCCTGTGAACGCTGCTTCCCTGTTTCCCTCCCATTCCAGAACGCCCTCTGGGTTCCTCACCTGCTCCTTGGGGAGGTGGCTTGGAGGTGGCCCCAGCCCTCTCTGCTGCTTCAGAAGTGTAAGACACGGCCCTCCCATGGTGGGCCAGCCATAACCACCTGGAAACTTTTCTTCTGCTGTGGGCAGCCTCGCCTCCTGTCCTTCCCGCCCAACCTCAGGCCTTCCACCATGGCCTGGCCTCCCCACCTCCCTGGCCGCTCTGCCTCCTCTCCCACCATACAACCCCACGGGTGCTGATGCTCTTGTTGGGTGCAGAGGTACCACCGTATTTTTAGCTCTGGTCCCAGTCCTTTACACCAAGACCCTGTCTGCATGAGCTCGTTCAGAACTGCAGGTTGTTTTCCGAAATCCTTAGGGCCGCAGGGATGGGCTTAGTTCACAACGTCCGCATGAGCTCTGCCCACGTTTCCTTCCCCCAGACACCCCTTTGCCTCTGTGACTCACATGACCAGCTTGTGCACAACTGCTTCTGCCACAGATGCTCTCCTATGTGTCTCCACAACTCCTTCCCCAGCTCCCATGCTCACCCCCGTCCCTTCCTCAACAGAGAGGAGCTGCCCCAGGAAAACCAAGCTGGAGGGGTCAAGGGAAGATGGCGAGAGGGAGACATCGTCTGCTTCTTGGCCTGCGAGGCCACTGGGGGAGGTGCTTGCACCCCCGCGTGCATGTGAGCACACCTGGGCCTGTCCTGCCTTCCACAGAGGGGCTTAGCCGTGGCAGGGTCAGCCTGAGGCAAAATGGTAACCTAGAGATTATGCACTTTCCCTCTCAGTCTTAACTTAAGATGAACAAGGAAGCAAGCAACCCCTTTTGTGACAAAGAGTCTAGACCAACACTGACACAGAAAATCAGTTTCTAAGTGGAGACCTGCTTGTTTCCCGGCCTGGCAGAGTGTGCTCCTCTGTGTTGAGGCCAGCGGGGTCCCAAGCGTCTTTAGCACTAAGCCCCCGCCACTGGAGCTCCTTCTGGGGGTGGCTCCACTTCTCACCCTGGACTGCAAGTTCCTCGAGGGCATGGGACATTCTGTTCTCATCCTCTACCCTTAGTTCCTCAGGGTAAAANCCACCTCCCTGGCCGCTCTGCCTCCTCTCCCACCATACAACCCCACGGGTGCTGATGCTCTCGCTGGGTGCAGAGGTACCACCGTATTTTTAGCTCTGGCCCCAGTCCTTTACACCGAGACCCTGTCTGCATGAGCTCGTTCAGAACTGCAGGTTGTTTTCCGAAATCCTTAGGGCCGCAGGGATGGGCTTAGTTCACAACGTCTGCATGAGCTCTGCCCACGTTTCCTTCCCCCAGACACCCCTTTGCCTCTGTGACTCACATGACCAGCTTGTGCACAACTGCTTCTGCCACAGATGCTCTCCTATGTGTCTCCACAACTCCTTCCCCAGCTCCCATGCTCACCCCCGTCCCTTCCTCAACAGAGAGGAGCTGCCCCAGGAAAACCAAGCTGGAGGGGACAAGGGAAGATGGCGAGAGGGAGACATCATCTGCTTCTTGGCCTGCGAGGCCACTGGGGGAGGTGCTTGCAGCCCCGCGTGCATGTGAGCACACCTGGGCCTGTCCTGCCTTCCACAGCGGGGCTTAGCCGTGGCAGGGTCAGCCTGAGGCAAAATGGTAACCTAGAGATTATGCACTTTCCCTCTCAGTCTTAACTTAAGATGAACAAGCAAGCAAGCAACCCCTTTTGTGACAAAGAGTCTAAACCAACACTGACACAGAAAATCAGTTTCTAAGTGGAGACCTGCTTGTTTCCCGGCCTGGCAGAGTGTGCTCCTCTGTGTTGAGGCCAGTGGGGTCCCAAGCGTCTTTAGCACTAAGCCCCCGCCACTGGAGCTCCTTCTGGGGGTGGCTCCACTTCTCACCCTGGACTGCATGTTCCTCGAGGGCATGGGACATTCTGTTCTCATCCTCTACCCTTAGTTCCTCAGGGTAAAACCCACCCGAGAATGCACCTGCCCTCTCCTTCCCCAGCACCGCCCCTCCCCCGACTCTTGGATGCGTCTTGGGAACGACAGGCACACATCTCTCTGGCCTGGGCACCTGCAGTTCCCTCAGCCTGGATCCCTGTCTCCCGGGATCTGCATGCCTCTTCCTCCCTGTCTGGGGGGCCTCTGTGCCCTATGCCCAGCCCACCCCCACGCGTTCTATTACCTCCCCTGACTTGCTCCCTCCACCACCCCCACGACCCGACACTGTGTACATTTGGGTTTTTTTCTGTCTTTTGTTTGCTGCGGTACCTCCAGGGCCGACAGTGGGGCCTGCACCTCAGTGGTGTTAATGCTCGCCTGTGCGGGAGGGGAGCAGTGCTCAGATGTCTGGAAGATGAGCGACCTGCCCCTCAGCCAGGATGGTGGCCCCCTGGCATCCTTTGAGGGCCGGGTAGCTGCCTGTGGCCAGTCAGGACACACTGACGGTGCTGGGAGGGCTGGCGTGCTGGGCTCCCAGGAGGCTGTGCGAGGACCTACCGGGTGAGGGGTTCCTGCTCGTCAGCCCGGGGTTCCTGTCCTGCCCTTCCTGTCCACTTAGTCAGCCGGGCTGGGGACATGCACTAGGGAGGTGGCCCTGTCAGGAGTAGGGGGGCTAAGGGTCAACAAAACAAGAACCTGCTCATCCGCCCCTCTCACTCTGCCCATTGGAGGTGGCAGTTCTGTCCCTCCCACCTCTGTCTTGGTCACTACATACCTGGTATGGGTTGGGTCGTGGCCCCAAAACTCATGTGTTGAGGTGCAGTTGGAAATAGGGCTGTTGCAGATGTAATTATCAGGTTAAAATGAAGTTGTACTGGAGTGGGGTGGGCCCCTAAGCCCATACGACTGGTGCCCATGGGTAGGAAGGGAAGGCACAATGCTAAGTGAAATGAGCCAGACACGAAAGGACAAGTCGTGTACAAGTCACTGGGGAGGTGCCAAGAGCAGTCACGTTCACAGAGACAGGAAGGAGAATGGGGGCTTCTGGGGTTGGGGAGGGGGCAGTGAAGAATTAGTGCTCGGTGGGTCCAGAGTTCCAGTCTGGGATGATGAAAAAGCTCTGGAGATGATGGAGGGTGGTACCACACTGTGATGTACCGAATGCCACTCGACTGTGCACTTGGAAATGGTTAAAATGGTAATTTTTACATTACATATATTTTAGCGCACACACACACACACACACACAGACACACACAGACACAGACACACACACACTCACATGCGCCATGTGAAGAGAAAGAGACACGAAGACCGGAGACGTTGAGGCAGTCACCTCCTCATTGCCTTGTCCGATTTCTGGCAGCAGCAGCCCTCCTAGGTGGCCACAGCTCCTGCCGGGCGCCCCTCTCCCTCGGCTCCACCTCTGTTTGCCCCTGGTAATACCACTGGCAGCTAGGTGGTAAGGCTGTCAGGTGTGGCTAGTCCCTGGGTGCCCACCACCCCTGTTGATTCACCTAACCCTGCCCACAGCACTGTGAGTCGTTCCTGCATTAAACTCTTTGCAGAAAGCCCCTTTGGGTGTTCGCTCTGTTTCTCTCTGGAACCCTGCCTGATGCAGGAGAGGTATGACCTAGCGGGCATTGGTGAGGAAAATAATCCTGGTGATGGTGTAGACAGGAGTGGGGATGTGTTGGAGGCAGCCATGCTAGTTAAGACACCGTTCAAAGTCCAGGTGAGAGATGCCAGGCCGGCACTGAGGTGGTGGCAGATGGCACGGAAAGGAGGGGCCTGAGCTGGGAGGCACTGCTGAATTAGAGCTGTCGAGCTTCGGTGACTTGTTGGGTAGTTGGGGGAGGTGAGCAGAGGGGGAGATGGGTCCCCTGGTCTCCTGCTTCAATTTTCAGAACTTGTTTTTTTAAAAAAATAATTTTATAATTATGTAAGGTATTTAATGGTTCCAAAATCAAATCTACAAAATAAGGTATTAATATATTTATTGATCTATTAATTAAAACCACTAAATTTGTTTTACAGTTTATTATTTTATTAACTGTTTTGCTAAATGCCAGGACCCTTTGTGTCCATTCACTGCTGTGTCCTCAGTGCTGTCACCTTGGAGCACTGAGGCACGTTTGCAAATGAATCACTATATGAAGGAAGGAGGAAGGAATGAGTGTCTTCCCCCAGCCTGGTCAGAGATGCGTTGACAAAATGTCTGTGCTTAGAATCAGCAGGGCAGTAGCACCCTCCCGTGTGGCCATGCCTGCTAGGCGGGGCACAGCAACGCGGCCCCTCCTGGGTGAGGCGGATGCTATTGCGGAGAGTCCGGCTGAGGCTGCACAGGCAGCTCTGGTGCTATGGGGCAGGGCAGGGGCCCTGGGGGACAGAGCCTTTTTCTTAGCTCCACTGAATTCAAACTGGGTTCTTGTGTAGTAATAGAAAGGCCAAGGAGGAAGGTTTCCATATTACTTAAGGCAGGACCTGGAATTGGATTGGGAGAGGAAAGTACGGAGTGGATATTGGGGCACACATTCCTTTCTCTTTATACCTGCGGGAGAAAAAAAGGTGGGGAATGAGAAGCAAAGAAGCAAAAGTCTTCACTGGTCGACTCAATAAATATTTATGGTTTTATGGGCTGACTGTGCGCCTGATTCTGTGGTTAGGCCAAGGATGGAGACCCAATCCCGGACCTCAAGGAACTCAGAGTCTGGACAGGGAGACAGACAAGGAGCAGTCTTAGAGCAAGGCCACAGCTGCCCTGATGCGGCCACGTGGACAGCTGTGGGTGCAGAGGAGCCGCTCCGGGGGTGGGGCTGGCGAAGGCTGCGTGAAGCACGTGCCCTCAGAAAAAGGCCCTGAAGGATGAACAGGAGCTTGACATGTGAAGAAGGGGGAGAAGGGGAAAGCATGCTGCAAGCAGAGGGGGTAAACAGCACCAGGCAAGGCGGGGAAGCGTGGGAGGGCTGTGCAGGTCCGGGGTCCCAGGGAGAGAGTGCTGCGGCTAGTGAGCGCCTGGGGACTGAGTGCTGGCCTCCCGTGGGCGTGGGCGTGCCGGCTAGTTTCTGTTCGTGCCTCATCCCCAGCCCGCCAATCTCTATCCTCCTCTGACCTTCTCGAGANCTGGAGTGGGGTGGGCCCCTAAGCCCATACGACTGGTGCCCATGGGTAGGAAGGGAAGGCACAATGCTAAGTGAAATGAGCCAGACACGAAAGGACAAGTCGTGTACAAGTCACTGGGGAGGTGCCAAGAGCAGTCACGTTCACAGAGACAGGAAGGAGAATGGGGGCTTCTGGGGTTGGGGAGGGGGCAGTGAAGAATTAGTGCTCGGTGGGTCCAGAGTTCCAGTCTGGGATGATGAAAAAGCTCTGGAGATGATGGAGGGTGGTACCACACTGTGATGTACCGAATGCCACTCGACTGTGCACTTGGAAATGGTTAAAATGGTAATTTTTACATTACATATATTTTAGCGCACACACACACACACACACACAGACACACACAGACACAGACACACACACACTCACATGCGCCATGTGAAGAGAAAGAGACACGAAGACCGGCGACATGAACACACAGGGAGAAGCCGAGGAAGGCCGAAGACTGCTGCCACCGCTGGAAGCCTGGCTGGGACCAGCCCTGCCACACCCTGACCTCGGGCTTCTGGCCTCCAGACCCGCAGACAAGACTGCTGTCCATGCTCCCCAGTCTGCGGCACTTTGTTACTGCAGGTGCAGAAAACAGATGCAGTCCCCGCTGTGGCTCATCGGTGCTTCCTGTCCAGGTGCCTGATTTCTGGAGTCCAGGCCGGAGGAGTGGGCTGGGGCTGGCTTGTGAGGACCTTCTGCTTTCGGCTTTCTCTCCTCCAGTCAGTCGCTCTTCGTCCCTCCTTCCCTCCCGTGCCTCCTCGCCTTCTCTGTGCCCTGCTGTCTCATCACACTTGTTACTACCTATTATCATCTGTCTCCCCCAGATGGCAAGTCCAGGAAGCCAGGACCCTTTGTGTCCATTCACTGCTGTGTCCTCAGTGCTGTCACCTTGGAGCACTGAGGCACGTTTGCAAATGAATCACTATATGAAGGAAGGAGGAAGGAATGAGTGTCTTCCCCCAGCCTGGTCAGAGATGCGTTGACAAAATGTCTGTGTTTAGAATCAGCAGGGCAGTAGCACCCTCCCGTGTGGCCATGCCTGCTAGGCGGGGCACAGCAACGCGGCCCCTCCTGGGTGAGGCGGATGCTATTGCGGAGAGTCCGGCTGAGGCTGCACAGGCAGCTCTGGTGCTATGGGGCAGGGCAGGGGCCCTGGGGGACAGAGCCTTTTTCTTAGCTCCACTGAATTCAAACTGGGTTCTTGTGTAGTAATAGAAAGGCCAAGGAGGAAGGTTTCCATATTACTTAAGGCAGGACCTGGAATTGGATTGGGAGAGGAAAGTACGGAGTGGATATTGGGGCACACATTCCTTTCTCTTTATACCTGCGGGAGAAAAAAAGGTGGGGAATGAGAAGCAAAGAAGCAAAAGTCTTCACTGGTCGACTCAATAAATATTTATGGTTTTATGGGCTGACTGTGCGCCTGATTCTGTGGTTAGGCCAAGGATGGAGACCCAATCCCGGACCTCAAGGAACTCAGAGTCTGGACAGGGAGACAGACAAGGAGCAGTCTTAGAGCAAGGCCACAGCTGCCCTGATGTGGCCACGTGGACAGCTGTGGGTGCAGAGGAGCCGCTCCGGGGGTGGGACTGGCGAAGGCTGCGTGAAGCACGTGCCCTCAGAAAAAGGCCCTGAAGGATGAACAGGAGCTTGACATGTGAAGAAGGGGGAGAAGGGGAAAGCATGCTGCAAGCAGAGGGGGTAAACAGCACCAGGCAAGGCGGGGGAAGCGTGGGAGGGCTGTGCAGGTCCGGGGTCCCAGGGAGAGAGTGCTGCGGCTAGTGAGTGCCTGGGGACTGAGTGCTGGCCTCCCGTGGGCGTGGGCGTGCCGGCTAGTTTCTGTTTCTGTTCGTGCCTCATCCCCAGCCCGCCAATCTCTATCCTCCTCTGACCTTCTCGAGAGACTGCTGCAGCCGGGCTCCCTTGCCCACCAGTGGAGGGCAGGGGTGCAGAGACGTTGAGGCAGTCACCTCCTCATTGCCTTGTCCGATTTCTGGCAGCAGCAGCCCTCCTAGGTGGCCACAGCTCCTGCCGGGCGCCCCTCTCCCTCGGCTCCACCTCTGTTTGCCCCTGGTAATACCACTGGCAGCTAGGTGGTAAGGCTGTCAGGTGTGGCTAGTCCCTGGGTGCCCACCACCCCTGTTGATTCACCTAACCCTGCCCACAGCACTGTGAGTCGTTCCTGCATTAAACTCTTTGCAGAAAACCCCTTTGGGTGTTCGCTCTGTTTCTCTCTGGAACCCTGCCTGATGCAGGAGAGGTATGACCTAGCGGGCATTGGTGAGGAAAATAATCCTGGTGATGGTGTAGACAGGAGTGGGGATGTGTTGGAGGCAGCCATGCTAGTTAAGACACCGTTCAAAGTCCAGGTGAGAGATGCCAGGCCGGCACTGAGGTGGTGGCAGATGGCACGGAAAGGAGGGGCCTGAGCTGGGAGGCACTGCTGAATTAGAGCTGTCGAGCTTCGGTGACTTGTTGGGTAGATGGGGGAGGTGAGCAGAGGGGGAGATGGGTCCCCTGGTCTCCTGCTTCAATTTTCAGAACTTGTTTTTTTTGGGCCTGAGCTGGGAGGCACTGCTGAATTAGAGCTGTCGAGCTTCGGTGACTTGTTGGGTAGTTGGGGGAGGTGAGCAGAGGGGGAGATGGGTCCCCTGGTCTCCTGCTTCAATTTTCAGAACTTGTTTTTTTAAAAAAATAATTTTATAATTATGTAAGGTATTTAATGGTTCCAAAATCAAATCTACAAAATAAGGTATTAATATATTTATTGATCTATTAATTAAAACCACTAAATTTGTTTTACAGTTTATTATTTTATTAACTGTTTTGCTAAATATAAAATATCCCCGTCCTTTTTATCCCCCATTTCTCAGATGAATGGACTTATTCTGTGCACTTTTCTCCACCCAGCTTCCTTCACTTATGTATCTTGGAGATCCCTCCACAGAGGTTTATAAATATAGCCCTCATTTATTTATTTAGTTGCATTAGTTGTATCTTATTTCTTAATTTACTCAACCAGTCCCCCACTAATGGGTATTTGGGTTATTTCCTGTCTCTTGCTGTTATAAATAAATAGCCCTGTCCTGTGTATATGTTTCTGTGGTTTTTCTTTCTTTCTTTTTTTTTTTGTATACAGTATCTATGGGATACATTCCTAGATAAATTCTGGGATGAAGGTTAAATGTATATGTAATTTTGTTAAGCATAGCCAAATTCCTGCGATCATTGTACCATTCTGTATTTCCTCCATCAAGGTATAAAAGGGCCAATTTCTTTGTAGTCAAAAGAGTACATTGTCAAGCTTTTGGATTTTTGGTAACCTGAGAGATGTCTTAGTACATAGTTTTAACTTGTGTTTCTCCTGTTATGAGAAAGGTTGAATGTTTTTCCATAAGATCAAGAGCAATTTGCATTTCTTTTTCTGTAAATTGTTCATTTTGCCAGCATTTTTTCGATTGGGTAGTTGGTTCTTTCCTCTATTTTTAGAAGTCCTTTCATTTTAGGGACAATGACCCATTCTCTGTGGCACTGGCTTACAGATATTTTCTCCATTATCTCCTTTGTCTTTCTCCTTTGTGTATGATGTCTTTTGCTATGCAAAATGCTTACATTTTGTAATTAAATTGATCTACCTTTTCCCACTCTCAGGTTGCAGAGGAATTTACCCATGTTTTCTTCTAGTCCTTGTATTGTTTCTTTTTCTGATATTTAGATTCATAGTCCATTTGGAATTTATCCTGATGTGTGGTGTGAGGAAAGGATTCAATTCTCCCTTTTTCCTATGTGGCTATCCAAGTATCTGGCTGTTATAAGTGCTCTCTGAAGATACGGCTTAGATACTAATAGGGTGAAATTGTTATCTGATGAGAGCAGGTTTAGGGAAGTACAGACAAAGCCACTCATAGACAATGGAGGCAGATTACAGTGTTTAATTCATTTTTACTTACTTTATTACAATTTCTTTTGGGTAGCCCAGTTAGTTTTTATTCATTTTGCTGATAGGTCAATTGGTAAATGGAAAAGTAGTTGCTAAGTTAAGTCTATGCATCACTGCACTGGACATCTGCACGTGTGCGCAGTCAGGCCGTCCAGTAGCCGTTCATCTTGGGGTACAACTGCACCCTGAGTTTCCTTTAAGAACCTGCCTGGTCCCTCCCTCAGCCCTTATGATTGGGTGGGATTGACCCAGCTTATGAGCTGGCGGCAGCTGGCCAAAGCCATGTTCTGTCTTCAGTGATGAGGGGCTTGTACTTGAGCTGAGATTTTTGAGAGAGAGGCAGGGACTATTCCCTGAGGGACTTGAAGCTGGAAGCATCAGAGCTGGGGCCACTGTCTCCATTCTGTTATCACATGTGGCCTGAGAAGGCACCAGCTCAGGGAGGAGATCAAAGCTGAGCTGAGAAATAGAGAAAAACCAGTGTACCGGGAGGCAGCCCAGCCCTACCCCTGGACTTCTCAGTTACATGACCTAATATTTGTTTCTTTGCTTTTGTCACTTGCAGCTGAGAAGGTCCCAAATGCAACAACAGTCATCATCACACTTATCTCACATTCTAGTTTTTCAGAGATGGAGCATCGAGTGGAGAGTTAATGGGATTCAGCCAGAATATCACAGTTCTCCACGTGGGCTAGCTCCATCCATCTCAGAGTCCTCGTCTGTAAAATAGTGTCACTAACACTTTCTGTCATTTTGAAGAAAAAGTGAGAGGAGGAAAGGTAAACTGTGAAGTCCTCTTCAGATTCTAGTTGTTGTTATTATGTCATGTGGTCCTTGGGGGCAGGGACTGTGGATTGGTTGCTACGTGCCACAGGGACTGCTGAAGTGCCTTGCACGAGACAGGTGCTCAAAGAAACATGTTGTACTTTAATTTGAATCAACTTATTCTATGAATTTTTTTTTTTGGCAGCAGCTGGTGTGGGGATCTGAACCCTTGACCTTGGTGTTATAACACCACGCTCTGTAAATTTGAATCAAATTGAATGCTTTTCATGCTTGTTTTTTCCATAACGGAGTCACAGAGAGATGAAGGATCTAGCACAGGCCAAGGAGATCTGTCTGCAGACTCAGGGATCCTGTCTGCAGCCTCGCACTGAACCACTCCTTGGAGTTGATGAAAAGACACTGGAGGAGGAGTCTGGTCCAATCTTGTCGCTAACCTGCTGGGTGGCTTTAAGCAAGTCACTTCAGTGCTCTGGGCCGAAGGTGTCAGTATCCCGGTATTCACACAGCGTCGATCACTGGCTCCTGAGTATAGCGGGCTCTATGTACAAGTAACGTGAAGAGTACAGGGTGCCTTCCAAGCGCGTGTGCTGCCTCCCGACAGACTCCAAGCCGCTGGCTGCCTTGCACGTCCTGTTTGGAAGGCGCTGGGTGAGTATTGGTGGCTGTGGTGCTGCAGGGCTTACCAAGCACCTTCATCCACAGGATTTACTTTGAGTTTTCCAGGCCGTGAGATATTTGAGAGACACGCTAATACTCCTGGTGACAGAGGGGAAGCTGAGGCATTGAGAAGTCGAGCAACTTGCCCACCAAGGCCACCAGCTAATTAGAGACTGAGGCAGAGCTCACAGCCAAGTTTTATGACTTCCAGTCCAGGCCCATCACGGCCCCACTCCACCTGTCAGGAAAGCAAGTGCCCCTCAGGGACTTGCTCACAGAGGATGCTCCATAGATGCTGAGGGGATGGGCTCAGAGGAAACCAGGTTGTCCCAGGGCCCTTGCTGGACTGGTGTCTCTGACGTGGCCTTGCTGCGGCCAGCTGGCAGGGGCGCTGGAGGCCCAGCTTACCCAGCACTTTAGTTGGTGGGTGGTGTGTCCAGCACTCCTGGTGGAGGTGGGGATGCTTCCCTGCTGTCTTGGCGGTGGGGGGCAGCAGACCCACTGTGTGTTTTGCTGGGCTGTGAGTAGCTCTTCCGGGCATTGTGCTCACCAGCGTGACCTGGTCATGAACACGGAGGCCAGGATGCCTTTGTAGGAATCACAGCAACACCCTGTACTTCCTCCTGCATTCCAAGGAGGCTTCCGAGCATGGGCACTTACGGGAGGTCTCCCAGACACTGCCTTCCTCCTCCACCTCCTCCTGGTCTCCATCCTGTTCAGGAGGAGAGGACCATCTTCATGGCATGATGTGTGGGGCCTGGGAGGGCCTCTGACCACAGCTCTCCCCATGAAGGGCAGCCCTCCTTCCAGGTGTCCTTACCTCTTGGCCACAGAGGTCACAGCTAATATTTTCTGACTCAGGCACTGCACTAAGAGCTTCGTGTACTTATTTTCTCAGTGGCTCCATGGTGACATGCTATTGTTGTCACCTCTCCCCGTTAACACAAATGCAATGAGGCTTAGAGGGTCCAGTAACTCACCCAAGGATGGTACATGGCAGAGTCGGGGCTCAAACCTCCTGTTTCTGAGGCTGGAGTCTGTGTTCTTAACCACTGTACTGCACTACCCTCTTACGTAAGCCTGTGCTTTGTGCTTTGGAGGTGGGTAAGGATGAAACTTCAGGAGTCTTTTTTTTCTTTAAATAAACTTATTTTAGAACAATTTTAGATTAACAGAATTATAGTACAGACAGAGTACAGAGAATTTCTACATACCCCACACCCAGTTTCCCCTATTATTAGCATCTTATGTTAGTATGGTACATATGTCACTACTAATGAATGAATATTGATACATTTTATTAAGTAAAGTCCATACCTTATTCATATTTCTTTATTCTTTTTACCTAATGTCCCTTTTCTGTCCCAGGATCCCATCCAGGACACCATATTACATTTAGTTGTCACATCTCTTTTGGCTCCTCTTGGCTGTGACGGTGTCTCAGACTTTCCTTGTTTTTGGTGACTTTGACAATTTTGAGGTCAGGAATTTTGAAGAATGTCCTTTACCTTTTCCTGATGTGTCCTCGCATTTTCCTCATGATGACACTGGGCTAATGTGTTTTGGGAGGAAGACTACTGAGGTGAAGTGCCTTCTTGTCATGTCACATCAAGGGACACACTATCAACCGTGACTCATGACTGTTGATGTCAGCCTGGATCACCTGGCTGAGACGATGTTTGTCAGGTTTCTTCACTGTAAAGTTACCTTTCCCCCCTCCCTTTCCACACTGTAGAAGCTGGCAACTCCCCTGGAAGTGGGGGTGGGGTGGGGAAGACAGGGGCGGAGCAGGGTGGTGGCAGATGTCCTGGAACAGAAAAAGATTTGTACCTGACTAGGAGGAGAAGCTGGTGGCCTTGAGGCACATGATGCAAGAGAAGGACCCAGTTTCAGGATTCTGGCGAGAGCAGCCAGCTCAGCGCAGCTCAGCAGCGGGGGAACCGCCTAGGACTCCCCTGGAGAGCCAGGAAAGAGGAGCTTCACCTCCAGACCTGGGTCTCATTTTCAAGGACTTCATCTCCCGATGAAGCAATGGTGTAATCAGACAGAGAGATGCACTGACGGGGTGGAAGAAGACACATGCTGTCCAACCGTAAACTGCCGTCTGTCTCTCTCACTACGGAACCACTTTGCCTAAGAGTTAAATTCATACGTGTGGATTAGCACCATTAGATTGTGTTGTACTTTGGGGTTACAAGTAATTTCACAAAGTAACTTCAAAACAGATCACAAATCCTGCAATACTGTGTGGACATTTCTTCACTTTATGAAATATATGTAAAATGGTAATCTCAAAAGGTAGAGGTGGCCTGGGTCCCCTCACGTGACCGCTGAGAGACCCTGCTTCTTTTAAGCACCAGGAGGCTGGAGAGGGAGGAAGACGGGGGCATGAGGGGACTCAGAAGGCCAGCTGGACCGGAGCTAAGCCAGATGCTGTGGCCAAGTCACATGCTTACATGGCTCTGTCTAGTCCAGGTGAGCTAAACGTGTGAGACTGTGAGGATTTGGAAAGTTGATCTGGGAGGAGAGGGCCTGGCCAGGCCAGACTTTGGTCCCAATGATGGGAAGAGCCTGGGAAAATAAAGGGCTGCTTTGGCTTGAAGTGGCACTTGTGATCTTCAGTGTAGCTCCTACCTCCTGTCACTGTGCCTGACACACAATTAGAGATAAATATCTGTGAATACTTGGGGGTCTAGGAGTTACCTGTTAACATGAAAATACCCTTAAGACATGAAGTAACTTAGCTGTTGGCAACTAAAAAGAGCAAAGTCTTGCTAGAAGGGCCCAGGACAGAGGTCTGAGAAGGGGCGTGTGCGGGTGAAGTCAGGTGCCAAGGACCTGCTCCAGGGCCTTCGAGAGTCTGCAGAAAGCTTGTTCTGGAGACTCCTGTTTATAGCCAGGCGACCTCAGATGAGTCACCCCATGATTCAGTCTCCCCACTTCTCTGTGGCAGGATATGGCCAGTTGGTCAGGTAGGACTCTTTCCCTCTTCCTCCCATCGCCACCACTCCACCATCGGCCAACACACGCTGCCCGGGTGGGGTTGCCGTGGGTGCTCTGGCTAAAGGCTGGGAGACAGGTGTAGCTATTGTCTCCACTTTGCACACAGGGAAACTGAGCCGTATAGAGGTTAAATATGCACCGATGTCATACACCAGGGACAGGTGGACGTGGGGCTGGTGTTGCAGCTACTCTGCCTCATACTTGGGTGGCCAGGGATTCCACTGCTAGATTGATCTGGTCAGGGGTTGGCAACTTTTTCTACAAAAGGTAAATATTTTGGGCTGTGTGGGTCACATATGGTCTCCTCTCCTCCTCCTTTCTCCTCCTCATTTTCATCAACCCTTTAAAAATATAAACACCGTTCTTAGCCAGTGAGCTGCACTCAAGCAGGCTGCTGGCTGGATTTGTCCTGCAGGCCACGGTTTACTGATCCCTAATAACAAGTAAAAAATGCAAATTACTGCAGGGTGACATGTTCCCAGATTTCAGCTGGGATCTGAAATCCATTCAAGGAATCCTGGGCTTGGGAGGGTGGCAGGTTACCTGTGGGGTCCAGGCGGGTGCTGGTTTTGTTGAGGCCCCAGGGGGATGTGGGCATCAGGGTCCCTCTCAGCTCTGTTCCCATGGGCTGTCACTGCCCCTCACTCTGTCCCTCGGTTGACCCCTCCTCTGTGTGGGCCTCTCCTCTGTGGACCCAGCTTTTCCACCTCCTCGCCTTCCTGGTTTCGCTTTCCTTTCCCCTGGGACTTCTGTTTCTGATCTAGTGGGGACTGCCAGGACCAGCCGGGAGCCCCTGGCTCAGCAGCAGAGCTCAGCCGCTGGCTGGGGCCCTTGCCAGCCACGCGGCGGGGTGGCAGGGGCTGAGGCAGATGGAGAGAAGGGATGGGAGCCCTGAGCACGGCAGCGGAGGGCGAGATACGGACCCTCTCTGTTCCCAAGTCTCCTCACAGTTGTGTGGTCTGGGGAAGGAGTCTCCTGTGCACACACGGGGGTTTCTGTCTGTGCGTGTGTATCGCACACAGCAGCGTCTGTGCGCCCGTGGAGAGGCAGTGTGGAAAGAGCGGGGTCCCGGGTTCCAGGTGTTGCAGAGTCCCGACACCCCACTCACCAACTCTGTGACCTGGCTCCAGGTCTTTCACCTCTCAGACACTCACTTTCCTCATCTGTAGAAGGGGAATAGCAAAATCTGTCTGAGCAGGTGGCCATAAAGCTTACAAAGTAATACTATTTACCGAGTGCTTCCTCCACACCAGGCCCTGTTCTAAGTCATGATCCTCATGACTAATGGATTCTGCATTTGCAAATACACCTACCCGATATAATTTACTTGTAATGCCCACATCAGTGCCCACAATACTTGCACGGCAGTTCACGAACATGCACATATAATTTACTTGTAATGCCCACATCAGTGCCCACAATACTTGCACGGCAGTTCACGAACACGCGCAGAGAGAACACTGAGTTGAGGGGGTCGTGCGTTCCCAGCGCAGGGCAAAGGCGGACGCTCCGTCTTCGTTTCAGCTCTCATACTAGAAACAATGGTCCTTTTTGAGGTCTACTTGTTACCACATTTTTTGCACTTTTGTGCTTTTTGTTGGTGATTTTGCTGTTTAAAACGACCCCAAGAGTAGTGCTGACGTGCTGTCTAGTGTTCCTAAGTACAAGAAAGCTGTGGCGAGCCTCACAGAGAACATACCTGCGTTAGAGAAGCTTTGCCCAGGCATGGGGTACAGTGCTGCTGGCCGTAAGTGCAGTGTTAATGAATCAGCAAAACGTGTGTTAAATAGGGTGTCTTTAAACAGAAACACACACACATAAATACATAGAAGAAACAAACAAACAAAAAACCCAGAAACACACATGAGACGTTTCATCAACTGGTTGATGTGAATGTGACCACAGGCGCACAGGAACCTAACCCTGTGTTTCCCCCGGAGCAATGGCGCGGTGTTCACTACTGCAGTGCCTGCAGCGACTCTACAGCACATAGCCACTGTGACGAACAAGAAGCGACTGTGCTGACTCATTTTATCATCACATTCACCATATCAGGTAGGTGCTTTGCTGTTATTATCATCTGTACTTGCTGATGAAGGCACCTGCGCACAGACAGGTTGTCTAATTCGTTTGAAGCCATGCAGCTCCAGGTGGCAGAGCTGGGACCAAAGGCAGGCAGTGGGGCCTCCGAGGGCTCCCTTGGCTGCCACCTGCTTCTGAACTATGTAGAACAACGTGTAGTAAGCATCCAGGCAGCACCTGGCACATCATGCCCACTCATCGAGGCTCTGCCGTGTGGGGCCACTGTGGCTGTGGGATTGGTCTCTGAGTTCTCTTCTGCTTGGATATTCTAAGGCCCTGTGGTTTCTGCCAGTGCTTCCAAGCCTGCTCTGCACTGCAGGAGTGGGTGGGTCTGCAGGCCGGGAGGGTGGGGAGCGGCGGCTTTGGGATGGACAAGCTGTGAGTTTGGGAGGGAGGCTGTTGGGGCGAATGACGCTGAGGGCTCAGGGAGCATCAAGGAGAAGCCTGGGGAGGAGCGTGGCTGTCACCTCTCCTGGCTGTACCAATGTGCCTAGAGCTGCGTCCTCACCAGCTGGGGGTGCCAAGAGGAGTAGGATTGGCTTATTCATTTTTGCAGATGTAGAACCGAAGCTCAGAGAGCTTTCTCCAGGTGGTAGGACACTTGGAGATGGAGCAAGAACAAATCTCACGAGGGACGATATTAAAAATACTTAACGACTGTGTGGCCTAGACCCAGACCGACCATCACGGATGCTGCTGTAAACGAGGAGGCCGTCTGCACTGGGGGAAGCATCAGCCAGCCCCAGGGTCTGTCCTGGCTGCGACCTCCCACCTCCTTTGCCTCCGCATCACTCATGTGCCGGGGCTGAGTGGATTTTTCTACTTCAGCAAGAATGATGTGATTGTCTGCATTCTATCAGGTCACACCTGTCTTTCCTGAAAGATTCTGGTGGTGGTGGTGTAAGTGGCAGGGGTCACTGCTCCCTCACATCACAATAATTATCCAATAAGTGCCCTGGTAGTGAGGCGTGAGAGCAGGGAATCTGGAGAGAAGGTCTGAGTTCAAATCCAGGTGTGCATTAGCCTATGGCCCCGTACAAGCCCTCCCGCCTCTCTGAGCCCTGGTTTTCTCATGGGTAAAATCCGATCAAACTACTGCCTCATGGGGTATTGTGAGGATCAGGTGCAGTTATGTGGGTGAACATGCTTTATATACTGAAGAACTCTGTATGGCAAAGGGAAGGGGTTAAGCAGAGTCCTACCCCGAGCGGCTCGCATGGGGAGTAGGAAGTTGACATTGGGTCAGATGGAACTGCTTTGGATACCCATGTGGGAGAGCTGTTACTTGTCTGCCCACCCCCTTCCAGAATAAAGTCTCCATTTCCCAGTTTCTTTATCGTCAGGGTGGCCACACGGCCACGTTCTGGCCAGTAGGACGTGAGAGGTGGAGGGTACAACTTCTGGGCATGTCCTTAAAGGGCAGGCTCCCCTGCCCCCCCCGACTCCCCCTCCTTCCTTGCTCTTCTGGCCAGCCCAGTCGTGATGAGCTGTCTGTGGCCAGCCCCCTGGGAACGGCAGAGTGAGGACACGTGGTGCCGGGTCTCTGCGTGCATGGAGCAGCTGCGGCAGCCGTGGACGCCTGATGTGCAGAGAATTACCCGAGGGAGCAGTGCGCTCTGTCTCATTTACGTCGTGGGTATTTGTGGTCCCTGTTGCAGCAGTCAAATCTATAGCCCAACTACGTGAACGTGTACCTGATGGTGAACTAAAAGTGCTGAACTATGTGTCATCTGGTAGTTGCTGATGCGTTGCTCTTGTTCAAGGCTGGGGGTTGGAGCTGGCACGTGGGAAGGGCAGGTGGGTGTGGGAAGACCTGAGAAGCCCAGGTGGGCCATCAGACCTGGCTGGGCCAGTCCCACAGGCTTCATGGGAGCCAGGACTGTACGAATGTTCCTGCTGGAAGTGCTCTCCTTTCCACCTGTCTGTCCCCTCCCTCCTTCCTGTCATCCGTGCTCCTCTCCTCTCTCCCTGGTCATCGGCCTGTGCTGACCTCACTCTATGTCCTTGGGAATGCAGCAGGAAGAGCAAGATAGTTCCTGCCTCGAGGGCGGGTTGGAACACGGAGTCCAGCGCTCGGGCCCCAGCCTCGGCCCATAGGAACTCATCAGTGCGTCTCGTCAGATCTGTTTCAGAATATAACCAGGATGCCCTTCCACCCCTTCTAGCCTGGTCTAAGCCACCATCACCTCTTGCCTAAACTTTTGCTTTGGCCCCTAACTGGTCTCCATGGTTCTGCCCTCACCACCCCCACCCCGCCAACCCATAGTGTGTTCTCAACAGAGCACCCAGAATGATCTTCTTAAATCATAAATTGGATCACGTCACCTCTCTGCTCAAAACTTTCCAGTGGTTCCCCATCTCTCTTGGAGTAAATTCTGAATTCCGTCTTCCTTTCACGGGCCCACAGGTCCCTCCGTGATGCCCCCACCTCAGCTCCCCCTCGCCCACTTTACTTGTGGGTGCCTTGAGCACAGCGGGTGTGCTCCTGCCTCAGGGCAGGACATTTGTGTGCGGCTCTCTTTGCCTGGAATGTTCTTCCCTAGGTAGTTCCACGGCTAGCCCCTCATATCACGTCTCTTCTCAGGTGTCGCCTTATCAGAGAGGCCCTCCTGACTACTCTGTATAAATACTGGCCGCCCCATCACTTCTGTCCCCCTAACCCTGCTTCTTTCTCTCCCTAGCACTTATCCCCAGTTGACACATATTTTATTTGTCTCCTTGTTTATTGAATTTTTTACTCCACTAAGCGTAAGCTCTTTAGGTGGATTGTCTGGTGGTCTGGATCTCTGTGGCCCACAACAATGCCCTATGCACGTAGCTGGGCTCAGTAGACGCTTGCAGGAGTGCTGGAGGCACTGCTGAGACAGCGGGGAAGCAGAGCTGCCTCTGCCCGAGGTTCAGAGAGGTTCCAGCTGGACCTGAGACTTGGGGGAGGGGAAGGAGGGAGTGCTTGGGCCGGGTCTGCTCAGAGGGCCCATCAGGCCAGCTGGGCCATCGTTCTGACCACAGTTTTGGAGAGTTCGGAGCATGCAGGCAGGAGCTGGAGGGATGGATGGTTCCATTTATCATGGAACTTTGCCCAGAGTGGTCAGAAGAGTAAGGTAAGGATTAGAGGGAGATAGGGTTAGAGAGAAGGTTCTGGTGGCAGGGGAGGGGCTGGAGGGGAAGGATAGGGGTGTGGGTTCCTGCTCAGCCTTTTCCAGACATTGTGGCTGCTGCTGCAGCCCAGGAGTCTGCCGGGGCCCCTGCTATCTGCTTCCAGGCCCAGCTGTTTGTTTTTGTAGCCAGGAGTTCGGGCAGCCTCGGGCTTTTCTTGTTGAATAGATCTTGCTGAACTCCAGAGGAGGAGTTAAGTAAATACTGGCTCCCAGATACAGGAACCAAAACTGAATAGGAAATTTTGAGGTGAGAGCCAGTGAGAGGCCAGTCCTGGGCTTCCCCTGCTGGGGCCCCGAGGAGCACACCCCGCACTTTCATTCATTCCCAGCACCCGTGGGAAGGAAGGGGCCAGCCTAGGCTTTCCAGTGAGAACTCCGTCTTGTCTTCACAGTGTTCACTCACTCACTCGGCAAATATTTGTTAAGCACTACATGCCACCGACGAGCTAGGAATACAGAAAACCTTAGTGTGGCAAAATCCGTGCTCCACACTCATAGCCTCCCGCTCGGCACCCTTTCCTCTTCTCTTAAAACCTTTCCCCACAGCAATCCCATGCCCTAGACCAGTGCCGTATACCTGGGAGCAGCGGTACACCTGTAAATGTTTAACAGGTGGCTATCTGGGAAAAAAGCCCTGATGTGTAATATTTGCTAGTTTCCGTGGTGTAAATACTCCCAGCATGGCAGATTTCACGCTACCAATGTGATGCCCCTGAATGCAAAATTGGGAAGAATCACCCAGTAGCACATTATATATTATTTTCACCATACAGTCAGTAGTTTGTATGTATAACCTCCAGAGGGTAGACAATAGTAAAATGTAAAATTATTAGATAAGTTTTGAATACTTATTACCTCTGTTTTAAACATAACTTATTTAATTGTGAGAATATATACTTTAGTATTTAATAATGGCTGTATTTAACAATGGACTCACAAAATTCCTGAAAATGTTATCAGCTCTTGCAAACCAGGATAAGCTGGCTGTAGCACATCACTGCCTGGGAGCTTGTCAGAAATGCAGAATCTTAGGCCCCACCCAGATGTAGGGAATCAGAATCTGAATTTTAACTTTTTAACAACACCCATAGGTAATTTATACACATTATACATTAGAGTGTGAGGAGCATGACCCTAGAGGTAACCACTGTTTATGATTTTGCTTATATCTTTTTAGACCTTTTCCACATCAAAGATGCATGTATTGTTTTGTTTTTGTATCTAACAAAAATAAGGTCACATTGTAAATATTTCATCAGGTTTTTAATTTTGTTTTGTTTTTAACTTAATATGTCTGATATTTTTCCATGTAAGTCTATAAAGACCTAGTTATTTTTAATGTCTCCATAGTATTTTAGGTCATGGGTAAATCATAATTTTTTAAAAAACTATTTCCCTATGAATGTAAACATATTGTTTTCCCCTTTTGCTTCCAAAAACCTCATATTTAAAAAAAAAAGTTTCCTTCAATCTTCTCTCAATTCCCTTAAAAGCTACCATAAAAAATCCTGAACATTAATTTATACTAAAGGGTTATTGGCTGACAACAATAGTTTAAAGCATCCTCCTTCTTCCCCAGATTTAAAAAGTTTTATTAAATTTTATCGTTGAGGTATTTTATGCATAAGGTTCTGAGGAAGCTGACAGGGAACATGAAGAAGTTAAATGTAGGCCTGGCCTTAAAGTGCAGACAGCCCACCGAAGGGACTGCAACCTGTGGACAAACGATCATAAAACGAGGCAGAGCATATGATGGATACAGGACCGTCACAACAACATAGGAGACGGGAAGGAGGGGAGAAAAACCTTAACTAAGAAACAGGGAGCGACTGGTGGCATTAGAAGCATTAACTTGTCCACGTGTCCACAGTCCTCACACTGCACGGTTGGGTAATACTGTCAGCCTTAGGCTCATGGCTGGTGGAGGTGAGGATGGGATCAGAAGAGAGCCCCCGAGGCCAGGGGATATTTTTACCTGGTGGGGCTGGGTTCCCTTTTCTTTATAACCACTCTGAAGTGAGATTTTTCCTCCACATGTTTTTCTTTTTCTTTTTTTTTTCCTTTTTTTTTTTGTCTTTTTTCGTGTCCGGCAACGGATCGCAACCCTCAGTGTCGCACCCGTACCGGACTGGGACCGGCAATGGGATCGCAACCCTCGGCGTTGCCCCCGCACCTCGCTCAGCCAGTGAGCAGGAACCGGTCTGTATATGGGATCCAAACCCTTGGCGGGAGTGCCGCCGTGCTCCCAAGCGGCGCACTAGCACAGTGCGCCACTGGGCCGGCCCACTCCACATGTTTTTCTCCAGCTCTTGTCTTTGGCACCTTCATCTCTAGGAACCCTAATCCCCAAACATGATAGTTCTTGTTTCCTGCCCGAGGCTCTGGTGGGAATCCAATTGCAATCAGTGTTGGGGCTTTCTTAACCTCCCAGGGTACAGAATGACCTTCCACCCTTTGGGCAGATTCACCTTCACATCTTGCCGGCCCAGGCTTCCAGCCGAGTCTAGCAGCCCATGTCAAATTTGGCTGGAAATTGGCGGTTTCAGGAACTCAGTCTTTCACCTTCTGTAACTGAGGAATTCCCTTTTTCTAAGTGTTCCTAAGTGGTGGCTGTTCTCTTTGAGGAATTTTTTTCCCCAAAATTGTATGTAAAAAATAATATGTGCAAAATATATGTCATGAAACATACTGATGCTGGAGGAGACAGTCTGGGTAGGCCTGGTAGTCAGCCTCGACCCACCTGGTCTTCTTACCAGGTTCTTGGCTCCGCCACAGGAAAGAATTCAAAAGCAGAGTCACAGGAGAAAGTGAGAACAGGTTTAATGTAATGAATAAGAAATGCAAATTTCACAGAGAGAGTGTGGCCAACCTCCAGACACTGAGCAAAACCTGTACCAGGTTTAACACAAAAGTAAGAAATACACACTTAAAGTCTAGTACAGAGTGCAGGCTGGCTCAAGAGAGTGAGCAGCTGCTTGCTGCAAGCAAGTTTGATACAAAAAAGCATACGCCCCTCAGCCAGTGAAGTACATGTTGGCCCCAGGAAAGTAAGCAACAAACTTGCCTTCTGCCAGGATTCCACTTTTACAATTTAGCTCTCTGATACGTATTCATGATATCTAATAAATGTTCAACTAAGGGGATGGTTCCCTTTTCCGTAACATAATCTTGCACATGCTCTAATAAGAAATGCAAATTTCACAGAGAGAGTGTGGCCAACCTCCAGACACTGAGCAAAACCTGTACCAGGTTTAACACAAAAGTAAGAAATACACACTTAAAGTCTAGTACAGAGTGCAGGCTGGCTCAAGAGAGTGAGCAGCTGCTTGCTGCAAGCAAGTTTGATACAAAAAAGCATACGCCCCTCAGCCAGTGAAGTACATGTTGGCCCCAGGAAAGTAAGCAACAAACTTGCCTTCTGCCAGGATTCCACTTTTACAATTTAGCTCTCTGATATGTATTCATGATATCTAATAAATGTTCAACTAAGGGGATGGTTCCCTTTTCTGTAACATAATCTTGCACATGCTCAGTTGGTCTCCTTTTAGGGCATGTTCATTGGTCAAATTCTATCACATGCACCAGACATATTCAAGAATATTCTGAGCTCTAGAAGTTTTTTGGTAGAGGTTATGGGTTTCTATAAGTAAGATCATGTCATCTGCAAACAGTGACAATTTGACTTTGTTTTTTCCAGTTTGGATGTCCTTTATTTCTTTCTCTTGTCTGATTGCTCTGGCAAATACTTCCACAACTACGTTGACTAGGAGTGGTGAGAGTGGGCATCCTTGTCTTGTTCCTGTTCTTAAAGGAAAAGCTTTTGGTTTTTTCCCATTCATGATGATGTTGGTGGTGGGTTTGTCATATATGGCTTTAATTGTGTTGAGATATTTTACTTCTATACCTTATTTGTTGAGGGTCTTTATTATGAAAGGATGCTGAATTTTGTCAAATGCTTTTTCTATGTCTATTGAGATAATCATATGGTTTTTGTCCTTGCTTTTATTGATGTGGTGTATCACACTTACTGATTTGCATATGTTGAACCATCCTTGCATCCCCAGGATGAATCCTACTTGATCAAAGGTCTCATAAAAAATTCAGTAAAGTCGTGGAATACAAAATCAATACACAAAATCAGTAGCATTTTTATACTCCAACAATGAACAAGCAGAAAAAGAAATCAGGAAAGCAAGCCCATTTACAATAGCTACCAAAAGAATAAAATACCTACGAATAAATTTAACCAAAGAGGTGAAAGATCTCTACAATGAGAATCACTGCTGAAAGAAATTAAAGAGGATACCAAAAGATGGAAAAACATTCCTTGTTCATGGATTGGAAGAATTAACATTGTGAAAATGTCCACACTGCCCTAAGCGATCTACAGATTCAATGGAATCCTCATCAAAATACCTATGACATTCTTCACAAAAATAGAAAAAAAAATCCTAAAATTCATATGGAACAACAAAAGGGCCTAAATAGCCAAAGCAATTTTGAGCAAAAAAACCCCAAAAGAAGACAAAAAAACACTCCCCCAAACCAGAGGCATTACACTACCTGACTTCAAACTATACTACAAAGCTATAGTAACAAAAACAGCATGGTACTGGTATAAAAGCAGACACATGTACCAATAGAACAGAATAGAGAATCCAGAGATCAACCCAGGTACTTATGGCCAACTGATCTTTGACAAATGCATCAAGAACATACACTGGAGAAAGGACAGACTCTTCAGTAAATAGTGCTGGGAAAACTGGATGTCCATGTGTAGAAGAAGGAAACTGGACCCATACCTTTCACCATGTACCAAAATCAACTAAAAACGCATTAAAGATTTAAGTATAAGACCTGAAACTATAAAACTCCTAGAAGAAAACATATGGGAAACACTTCAAGATGTAGGCCTGGGCAAAGACTTTATGACTAAGACCCCAAAAGCACAAGCAACAACAACAAAAAATAAACAAATTGGGATTATATCAAACTAAAAAGCTTTTGCACAGCAAAGGAAACAATTAACGGAGTGAAAAGACAACCTACAGAATGGGAGAAAATATTTGCAAAATATACATCTGACAAGGGATTAATATTCAGAATACACAGGAACTCAAACGACTTCACTGTGAAAATCCAATTAAAAAATGGCCAAAGGAGCTGAATAGACATTTTTTAAAGGAAGACATACAAATGGCCAACAGGTACATGAAAAAATGCTCAACATCAGTAATCATCAGTGAAATGCAAATCAAAACCACACTGAGCTATCTTCTCACCCCAGCTAGATTGGCAATAATCAAATAGACTGAGAATAACAAATGCTGGTGAGGATGTGGAGAAAAGGTAACTCTTCCACACTGCTGGTGGGACTGTAAATTAGTGTAGTCATTATGGAAAACAGTATGGAAGTTTCTCAAACAGCTACAGATAGAACTACCATATGATCCAACAATCCCATTTCTGGGTATATGCCCAAAGGAATGGAAATCATTATGTTAAAGGAATACCTGCACTCCCGTGTTTATCACAGCTCTATTTACAATAGCCAAGAGTTGGAACTAACCCAAATGTTTATTGATGGATAATGGGATAAGGAAAATGTGTTATACATACACAATGGAATACTTCTCAGCCATAAAAAAGAATGAAATTCTGCCATTTGCAGCAACACAAATGAGCTTGGAGAAAACTATGTTAAGTGAAATAAGCCAGACTCAGAAAAAGAAATACCACATGTCCTCACTCATAAATGGGAACGAGAAAGAAAGATCACAATAAAACATTGAACTTTCAGAAGGAGAGAACAGCTAGGCACGAAAGGGGGAGGAGGATGGGGGTTAAGGAGTAATTGGGTAAGGGACACAGACAGTAATTATGATTTGTAATGATGAACATGCTAATAATATTGATTTGATCACCACATACTCTACCCAAATACTGACAGTCAATTTTGTACCCCATAAATATGTATAATCAAAAATAAATTAAAAAAAAATTTTTTTTAGAAGGAAGAGACTATTTTGTGCTCTTTAGCGCCTCCAGTGGAAGGTCATTCGAAGGATGAACTCTCTGGGGGTCCTGAGGCTGGAGCCGAGCGCCACCCCGTTTGCCTGCAAGAACATCTTAGAATGTATTTATTAGCCAAGTGTGTTTCTTTGGGGTGTGTGACTTGTTGCTCATGTCCTTTACCAAATTTCTAAGATTTTTCTAATTCATTTTTAAGAGTTCTTAATGCATTAAAAATGTTAATCTTTGTGAGTTAAATTTGTTCATTATCAATTGACTTTAAATTCAATTTGTGATGTTTTCCTTCATTTGTACGTTGAGAAAATAATTTTCTGTCTAAATGTTAGGTTAAAAAAAAAAAAAGGATAAACTCCCTTCCACTGAGCATGCTTGGTTACCGCAGTCTTATAAAGCTGTATAAATTCCTTTCACTGAGCATGCTCAGCTACTGGATTTGCATAAGTCCACCCCTTGTGTTGGTACCTAAGATAGGTGTAATAAGCAACAGTGACTCTCCGGAAGTGGAGAGCCTAGAGGAGGGGCCTGAGACCTCGGGCAGTGGCTTGAAACCAAGAGGTGTATCCTGAAACCCTAACCCAGAGAAATTGAGCACCTCCTATCTCAATACTGACAAAATGAACACCTGTGTGCACACTACCCTACCCAAGAATTAGAACATTATAAATATGGTTGCACCTGCCTAGTGCCCCCACCCGTGTTCCACATGCAATGCTGTGTTCAAAGAGGGCTGATATCCTGATTTTTAAGTTATTTCCTTGCTTTAAAAAAATAGATTCATCACATATATTTATATCCACAAACTTTATTTATTATTTACTTTTGCTTGTTTTTGAGCTTTAAGGAAATAGTGTCATGTTGTATGTAGTTTTTTTGTTATTACAAACAATATTGCTGTGAGCATTCTTGCATATATCTCCTGGTACTTATGTACTGGAATTTCTCTTAGAGAGGAGTGGAACTGATGGACTTGTAGGGTATGTAAATGTTCAAGTTCACAAAATAATTCCAAATGGGGTCAAAATTATTGTGCCAATTTACGATTCCACCAGCAGCATACAAGAGGTTCACATTGATATACATTCTAACAAACACTTGGTGATAGCAGACTTTTAAGTTTCTGCCCAGCTAATTAATGTAAACAGTATCTTACTGTGGACTTAGTTCATTTCCCTGATTATTGATGAGGTTGTGCATTTTTCCATACATTTTTTCACCAGTTGGGTTTTCTTTTCTCTGAAATACTTATTTTTCTCTTTTGGCCATTTTTCAATTAGGTTGTTTGTCTTATTCTTAATGATTTGTAGGAGTTACTTACATATTCTGAATACTAGTTCTGTGTTGGTTATATGTTTTATAGATATCTTCGCCCAGTTTGTAACTTGTTTTTTGATAAACAAAAGTTTCAAGTTTTAATGTAGGTAAATACATCAATCAAATGACTGATTATTGTAATCATCTTATGACTGGTATTTTTAGAGTTGTTTAATAAATCTACTCTGAGGTCATAAATATATTTTCTTGTAAAAGTTTTAAAGTTTTGCTTTTTGTATTTATTTTCTTAATCCATTGAGAATTGATTTTTGAGTATGATGAGAGGTGGGGATCCAATTGTATTTTCACCCCTATATGCATAAGTGATTATTCCAGCATCTTTTACTGAACAACTCAGCTTTTCTTCATTGACCTACAATGTCACCTCTGTCATATATAAAATTTCTATCACTGTCATACATACAATTTCTGTACGTTTGCTTCTTGGCTCTTTATCCAAGCACATTGCTCGATTTTTCTATACCTGCATAAATACCATCCAGTCTAAAATGCCATAGATTTATAATAAATCTTCATATCTTGTACAGTAAGTCCTCACGTCTCATTCTTTTTCTAGAGGAGTAAATTGGCTATTTTTGGCTCATTGCAATATACATGTATGTGTATATATGTATATGTGTATGTGTGCATATGTATGTATGTACATATTAGAATTGGCTTGTTTGAATTTTAACTGACGTTATATAGAGTCTATATCTTACTTTGGGGAGAACTGACATTGTCATGATATTGAGTCCAAATATCAATGATACAACTCCAAAGTTATTTAGGTCTTAATTAATGCCTTTTAAAAATATTTTATTATTTTTCCTATATGTCTTAAGCATCTTTTGTTAGATATCTCACTATGTACTTCATAGTTTTGAGTTATGTTAAATGAGTTTCTTTTTTTACAATTATATTTTATAACTGTTGCTGGTGTATCCAAATGCAGTAGATTTTGAAATATTGATCTTTATATTTAGTTACTTTGATAAACTTTCTATTGATTTCCAATATTTTGTCTCTAGATTCTTTTGGGACAGTCATATCAGATGAGTTTAATGATAGTTTTGCTTCTGCATTTCTGATCTTTAGGGCTTTATTTTTCTCGACTTCTTGTGTTGGCCAAGATTTTCAATGTAGTTTGAATAGAAGTGGTAAAAGTGGGCATCCTTGTCTTGCTTTTTATTTTGAGGGGACTGATCTCCCATTTTTTT
>NW_007729329.1:35175-35857 GCF_000696425.1 Galeopterus variegatus
ATCTTAATTATTTTCTTTTATGTCCAGTTTGCTAGGAGTTTCTATGATGAATGAGTAAATATGTCAAATGCTTCTTCATCTGTTGAGGTGCTTATATTTAATCCTTTAATTTGTTAATGTGGTATATGATAATAAGAAATTTTCCAATATTAAACCATCCTTAAATTTCTGGAATTAATAAAGCTTGGTCATGACATACTCTCTTTTGGATTCAGTTGCTAATATTTTGTTTAGGACCTTTGCACCTATGTTCATGAGTAGGTCTGGCCAGGTATTTTCTTTTTTCATACTGTTCATATCTGGTTTTGACATCAAGTTTGTTAGACTTACAGTCTGATTTAGGGATAATTTTCTTTGTGTTGGAGTCTGTTGATGACTCTCTAGTAGTTATTCTGGCCTTCTAACTTTAACAACAGAACCTCAATTTTAGGTGGATACAAAGCTAAAGATTGTATTTCCCAGCCTCCCTCATAGCTAGGTACAGCCATGTGATTAGGTGTTGGCCAGCATCCTAACATCAGCACCAAATTTTTTGCAGTCCAGAATTATGAGATTTGTGAGTCCAGTTTTGAGAAATAAGGTCCTTGAGGGTATTTGCTTCTAATACTAACTAGTTTCATTAAAACTAAAAATATGATTAAAACTAAAAATATGTAGTGAATAGATTTATTACCTTTTTTTT
>NW_007729329.1:35883-36328 GCF_000696425.1 Galeopterus variegatus
TTTTTTTTATATTGGGGTAAGATTGGAGAAATAGCTTTATTGCTTCTTAATCTATATTTGAAGCTTTTCTAAATACCTTAACATAGTG
The DNA here is from genome assembly GCF_000696425.1 of Galeopterus variegatus. Lineage (NCBI taxonomy): Eukaryota > Metazoa > Chordata > Mammalia > Dermoptera > Cynocephalidae > Galeopterus > Galeopterus variegatus. The sequence continues at coordinate 35,972 of NW_007729329.1, forward strand.
GAAAGAGTAGCTGTTCTTGAAGCCAATAAACCAGCCACTATTTGCATAAGAGGAAGACAATTGTGAAGATTTTTAGCTTTTTAAAAGATATTTAGAGATTTTTTTCTTCAATTGTAATAAAGTTGGCTCCTAAGCATATGAACCACCAAGACTTTCATATTAAAATGATAATATTCTGAATTTTACATGCAACATGCATTGTAGCATGATGGACTGAATTTACATTTGTCATAATGATCTCTTCTTTGACCCAAGAGTTCATAGTGTATTTAAATTTTTCCAAGCATATGGGAAATAAAAAAACTATATTTTAAAAATTTACTTCTAATTAACTGTATTATGCTGAGAAATACGTTA